>NC_092411.1:40637451-40937451 GCF_040894005.1 Engystomops pustulosus | reverse complement strand
CTCCACAACATAATACAATAGTATTAAATCCACTATAAGAGTATATAGAGAAATGAATTGTCATCTATTGGAGAGTTGGAGAGCTGTGACCATTACCTATGGTGGGTCCTATAACAGAGAAATTCTGATCTCATGATGATGACTGATGAAAAAATTTACAGAACAGTATAACGGAACAAAATTAATTTGCACAATTTATTAACCAAATTGTCCCTATTTGTTTTCTTTCAGAGTTGGTTTTAACAATTTTGAAAAATTGCCAACTATCCCAATTGGAAAAAGTCCTTGAGATCAAAAGATCTTCAGATGAAGACTAAATAACCTTGTGCAATGACAGATTTAATTTGTGGTACTCTATATAAACCAATAAACCATTTGTCTCTCTAAAAAATGTGTCTGTATGTTAGGAGCATGACGATCACACAACACAGGAATTTGCCTTATAAGGACTGTCCACAGGAAACCTTATTGTTTACTTCCTGTGATGTGATCATGTGATGTCACACAGGTGCACGGCTCATTATCTCACAGAGACTAATCAAAGCTGTGTGATAGAACGAGCCATGCACCTGTGCGATATCACATGACCAGGGACCAGGAAGTAAACAATGAAGTTTCCTGTTGAATGGGACCAAGCAGATATCTAGAAATGAGGAATTAATATAGAAAGTATATTAGAAAAGTGTATAACTTGTCATTACACAAACCAAATCAACAATTTTTTTCATTCTTGTACAACAAAAAGTTCAAAAATATCACATAGTCAAGGAGATAAAAATATATGGTACATAAAATCATCCCTTTTGACATAGTGATCCTAGAAGGCGGGAAGTGCACATGCCGGTTCTGTAAAAGTTAAAGGGCCAGGGCGCCGATAATTGGCGCTGGTTAGCCGCCTTCCCTGCTGAATTCCCAGCCCCCTCCTGTGTCCTCTGCCGGATCTTTGTGCTCTCTGCCTGAGAGAAAGCTTTTTCCCACTATTTGTATATACAAAAAAGTTTTTTAGAATGAAATAATAAAAGTTGTAATTTACTGTCACCCTATTTCATCTACCATGCCCCTTTTCCTTTCATATAGAATAAGTTACAATTTGGGGGTGTACACCTGGCAGAGAATTCAAGAATAAAAGAGAAACAAATCTTTTGAATCTATGTTTTTCATTAAGGAATATAGGCTGATAAAGCCAGTGTGACTCCACATTCTACCATTGCATAATATCACTTATCCAAAAAATGTACGGTACGTCCGGAGCCAATATTCAGTTTGGCAGAGTAATGATGCGGTAAATGTTTTCTTGCCATTTTCTTGCCGGCCCCCAAACCCCAGGACCCACACACCTCAAAAGAACCCCTCATGTACTTCTGCATTGATAGAGCACAAGCATGGAGCAGATGAGACCTCCATCAGTGGTGTAACTAGAAGCTGATGGGCCCCAGTGCAAAGTCTGTGCCAGGCCCCCGACTATAATTTATGGTGTATCGTTATAGTCTTCTCATATGGGAAAGTGACACCATAAGGGCCCCCTAAACCTCTTGGGCCCTGGTGCGACCGCAACCTCTGCACCCATTCAAGTTATGCCCCTGACCTCCATAATTTGTCAGATACTTTAGCAGTGATACTATTACTCTGGTTGGGGAGGACCTTGCTGTATGTTACTGCTGGTGGAGAGTTTATATACTTATATAGTTATACAGTGTATATGTGACAGCATGTGCTATAACCCGCATTGTGTACATCACTGCTAGTCATTTCTTCTATTCCGCTATACTGTATCACTGGTCTAGCGTGATACAGCATGTTATGTAATACACACCAGTGATTGCTTGGGTACATGCATACTGTTACAGTGTCCCCCCCCCCCCCCTCTATACTAGGTTTTCATACACCATTTTCTCATCACTTGTTCTTTTACAGGTTATGTTTCTAAGGTTTTTGTTTTTATTAACACTACTTTGTATAGGTGATTTAAATAATCTTGCTACAATCCCACTGTGGTAATACTGTATGTCCTGAACTAATATACATTCAATTTCCCCTAAGGAGCCCTTCTACTAAGGGCAAAACATGTTGTTGTTGTTGTTTTTTTTCTATTCCAGCTATAAGCTACAATTTAGGACAATTTAGATAGTTTAGTATATGTACTAGTAGGGTGTATACTGTATAAAGTATATACAGTGACATACGAAAGACACTGATAAAGATATAAAATTTTTTCATCACATTTAGTCCATCGATTAGTCCCGAATATATGGTGAAACACCAGAATTCATGTAACGTTTTTGTACCAGAGCTAGTGTCATAAACCACTTCGATAAACTACAGAATAAAAAAAATCCTAATGTTATTGATATACACTAAAAAACACTTAAAAGAACACAATGGGGGTCATTTACTAAGGGCCCAATTCGCGTTTTCCTGACGTGTTACCCGAATATTTCCCCTGAATTGCCCCGGGATTTTGGCGCACGCGATCGGATTGTGGCGCATCGGCGCTGGCATGCACGCGATGGAAATGGGGGGACGTGGACGAAAATTCGGAAAAACCGCCGCATTTAAAACAAAAAATGTGTAGCGAAAATTACACTTACCTTCACCAGGTATAGGCCGGTGAATTTCAGGGCATTCCAGCGGGCCTCGGCGGACGTCAGCGCAGCAGCGACACCTGGTGGACGGCGGAGGAACTACCTTAGTGAATCCCGGCCGGACCCGAATCCACCGCAGAGAATGCACCGCTGGATCGCGAACGGACCGGGTAAGTAAATCTGCCCCAATGAGTGAAATTCTCCTCCACTGGCTACAATCAGACCCACCTACAGGGTCTGATAGCTCATGCTACTGTATATAATGCAATTGCAGTATATAGCAATTTTAATGATGACATGTAATAGCCTGCCATCTGCAGGCCATTGGATATCATTACACATGGCAATGCTACAAGTCTCTATGAGCCGTGATTTTATTTGAGTCCTGTGTTCTGGATTGTGTATAAATTGAAGTAGAGGACGGACGCCTATCATGCCCCGGAAGACGCTGAGAGGCGAAACCCTGGGTAGGGCAGCGATTGGCGTCTTTGTGGATAAATTTTGATATGCGCATTTTCCGTGTTTAATGCGAGTAGAACTGAAAATACATTTTTTTTTATTTGCTGAAACTGTGTACACTATGTCCGGATATGTCTCTTACATATAGGTTAATGGAGGAGATTGGGACGAAAGAGAAAACGCAGTGGTTTCGTGTTTGAATTGTGGCTTATTCCCAAGAGTGATCTCTGGTTGGAGTAGTGTGCAAATAAAGAGGAATTGTATATTGCTGGATAGAAGATCGACAAATTATCTATGAGCTCCGGTTAGAGTGAAATTTTACGATCATATCTTGGTTAGTCCCTGAGCTGAGTGGTTTTGCTGACAAAACAGATATAACATTATGATAATGAAGCTCTGTTGCTTCTATGGCTCCTTCAGCACTTCTCCTAGCATGCGAGTTATTCACTGCAGGAGAGAATGATGTAATCCCTGTGTTGTGCCTGAGGGTGCAGTCACACATCGCGTTTAACACGTGTTTAATAATGAATTACAACAGCTGAAGAGAGATTTGCCTAATTAAACGCAATGTTAACACGTACGTTAACATTTGCGTTTTGTAAATGCCAGTGTTAACAGCTGTTTAATTAGGCAAATCTCTCTTCAGCCGTTGCAATGAGTTTTTAAACATGATGTGTGACTGCACCCTGAAGGCAGAATTATCAATTGCTGCACCATCCACCAGCTGCTGTGTACAAGTGATCCAGCTCAGGTTGATTAGTCCTGTCTTGACTAACCTCTATTTGTAATTATAAGCTTCGCGTAATGCGTTTATCTAGGCAGTCAGCCTGACCCAGCTTTCCCAAGGTCCTGAATGTTATTGTTTTTTCAGCAAAAGCACTGAGCTCAGGGATTAAACCAGATATGATCCTGCGTCAGTGTATTTACAGCATTCTCAAGGTATGTTTGCTTCATACTGCATGAAATCGAATGGTAGGTTTCCTTTAAGCAGACCATACATGTGGCCATCTCAATGATACTTATAAGGATATACAGGTATATTTACTATGTTCATGTAAACAGAATAACAGAATCGTGTCAAGGGATATTTTTTTATTTACACTGTGTGATGTCTTTGTGGTAGTAACATCATTATCCATGTACAAAAAGTCAGTCCACAACACGTTACCTTTGCATTATTAGGATTTACTCCATGCAAAAAAACAAAATGATCCAAGGACCTGACCAACACTGTGATCTACAGAGAGTCACATTGGTGATGTTACCCAAAGCATCGAAAAGGCTATGATAGTCTTGTGAAACATTTTCTGGGAGATCAGTGAATAGTATAGAAGCACTTTCTGACTTGTAGCTGCTGCTTGTTTTGGGAAATTGTTCCCCTGTAGAAAGACCTTACACCATTGTTAGTTTTGTGCAGAGAATAAATCCACACTGTTCACCAATGAAAATAGATATGAGAAAATATCATACATGCCTTTACCCTCTGGAAAACACAATCTGATTGCCTATCCCAATGATGCACAATGGGATCCTTTTGTTTCAGGGATCTCTCAAGAATCCCCATGGACGACAAGTGTAGTATATTATATAAAATCCAGGATCCAGGTCCTTTTGGCTTGAAAGTTCTAGTTCCATGTAAGCCATGTTTTCAGAATGGAGACCAGGTCAGAATGTGACAACTTTGGGCACTTTAGTTGGTGGTTTATTCACTTTTGTTTGCACAGGAACATCTTCATGATCTGCACTCATCCCGCTGGACCATCTGCTGACTGTGATTTGAGCTGGAATGATAACAAAAATATTAAAGAGAAAGAAAATGGGAGTATTTTCCAAAACTAAATTGATAAGACATCTAGCCATTGGGCATTCACAATGTAACTATATGCATGTTATGAATCGGTTTGCATTAAAGGGTTTCCCACAAACTAAAGTTAGGGTGTCCTGTGGATAGGGCCTAACTTGTTGATAAGTGGGGTCTAAGTGCTGATTTTCAGCAATTTCTGTCAGCTCCATAGAGATTAATGGAGCAGAACGGTCATGCGCGGCCGTCTGTTCCATTAATCTGACAGGGCAACGAGAGGTACATCGGACCCCTCGTTCTCGTGATCTGTGGGGGTCTCAGCACTGAAACCCCCACTGATCAGCCAGTAAGGTCCTATCCTGTGATTAGGGCCTAACTTTAGTTGTGGGAAAACCCTTTTAAGCCTCCATGATGTTGTTATTGCTCGGGCACTATTTGTTGTTACTGCTACCTGTAGCAATGCCTTCTCACCTGCTTTATTCTCCGGACAGTCCCGCTGAAAATGCTCAACAGAGCCGCAAACCCTACAGCTTCCACCTATCAGGAAGAAGAAAATGTTATAACATCAGTCAATACCCCAATAGCAAGACGCAACATATGGAACATAGAGTAAAACTGCAGGTGAAAAGTAAAAGAAAACAAAAAAACATTGGTTTCCATTGTTGTTACAAATACTCAATAAGCCGCTACTGACTGTCACAGTAAAAAAGTACGGATACTTCATAATGTTTATGGATGTCAGTAGACTTTTAATGTTTTTCATTATTTGAGTGTAAAATTGGACAGAACTGCAGAATAACGGAGGCCTAAACACGGTACAGCTCGTCGCCTCTGCTAGCAGTCACTGCTGTAATGTAACGGTGATAAATGGTCAAAACCAAGAAGAGATTCATTTTAAAGGGAACCTGTCACCACAGGAGCATTTTTAGCTGATGACATGTTAACCCAGAAACAGAAAAGCATAAATCACACGTTTTAAAATATCTGTGCCTTATAGCGAAATAACCCTTATAGAAGTTTACCTGGCTCCCTGACGGATTTCTCAGCCCTGACCCTATGGCATCCACACTATGGAGTCTGTGTACCTCCAGCGCCTCACTGCCTCGCAAAGGGCTCACCGGGCAAGGGCTAGAACGGTCTGCTGTGGTGAGCTGACATCAGGAGAAGATCGAGAAGGGATGTCATGGAGCAATTTGGCAGAGAGCCAGCTAATTTGCAAATCTTTTAGTTTGCTAAAGTTTAAACTTGTGTGGGATATACATTACTGTATCTGTGTTACCTGTCATCAGCTTAAAATGGCCCTCTGCTGACAGGTTCCCTTTAAATCACCCCTTCTGTCAAGAGAAATACCCCCACCCCCCCAAACCCTTATTAATACCTACCTTGTGCATAAAGGCCTTTTGGATTGTCTGGGCACGACCTCGACAAGTGTCCGGTCTCTCCACATATAAAACATTTTGCAAATGGAAACTCTCCTGCAAAGATAAAATGCCTCCATAAGACGATCAACAAACTTCCACTGATCTTTAATTCCAACCAAAAATGTATCTATGTCTAGTACCACTTATTTACCTCTTTGGGCATTTGTTTGTCAAAGTTAACGGCGGTTTAATTCCTTGCAACTGGAACCCCCTCCCAAAATTTTGGGGATATCTGCCAATGTATGACACATGCTACCTAAACATTATATACATATATTACATTCACGTTTTAAGCACTGAGGCTACTATACACTCCACAAAGCAAAGCGCCATGCATTCTATAGTGGCTGTGCTTGGTATTGCAGCTCATTCCCATTCAATTAATTGGGACTAAACTACAGACGGTGAGACTGACGGATATTACATCACAGGCCTGTGCAGCTGAAGTAGCACACACTGGAGAGCTGTAACTGCTTCAAAACAGACCTGCGCCATTCTGATATTGCTGAAAATAGAAAACAATTGGGGAAATTGGTCATCAGCAATTCTGTGTCAGGTGGCTCATCCCAACTTATACTGCCCCTCACATTCTGCATGTAAGAAGCCCTCACATGTACCAAGTGCTGGATCCACTTTGGCTCTGCATTTATTGACTTCGTGCTCCGTGGATCCACAGCGGAAACATATTCCTGTGCCCATCTCCTGGCATCTCAGGGCTTCCGAGCAATCAGCCATGCCATGACCGGGTTTGCGGCAGTGGAAGCAGACCTGGAAGAAATAAAAGGCAGAGTTACCCATCAGCAAATATAGGAGGGGGACCCCATATCAGATACCTGTGATATGCAACTAGACCAAGATAACACAAGACAAAGAAACTCTGAGAGCCGGGCACCGGTACCGGGGGGGGGGGGGGTCTGAGAGCCGGGCACCGGTAGCGGGGGGGGGGGGGGGAGGGGCAGAGAGCCGGGCACCTGGTGTATAAGAGCCGGGCACCGGTACCGGGAGTTATGAGAGCCGGGCACCGGTACCGGGGGGTATGGGAGCCGGGCACTTGGGGCATGGGAGCCGGGCACTTGGGGCATGGGAGCCGGGCACCTGGGGCATGAGAGCCGGGCACCTGGGGCATGAGAGCCGGGCACCTGGGGCATGAGAGCCGGGCACCTGGGGCATGAGAGCCGGGCACCTGGGGCATGAGAGCCGGGCACCGGTACCGGGAGGTATGAGAGCCGGGCACCGGTACCGGGAGGTATGAGAGCCGGGCACCGGTACCGGGAGGTATGAGAGCCGGGCACCGGTACCGGGAGGTATGAGAGCCGGGCACCGGTACCGGGAGGTATGAGAGCCGGGCACCGGTACCGGGAGGTATGAGAGCCGGGCACCGGTACCGGGAGGTATGAGAGCCGGGCACCGGTACCGGGAGGTATGAGAGCCGGGCACCGGTACCGGGAGGTATGAGAGCCGGGCACCGGTACCGGGAGGTATGAGAGCCGGGCACCGGTACCGGGAGGTATGAGAGCCGGGCACCGGTACCGGGAGGTATGAGAGCCGGGCACCGGTACCGGGAGGTATGAGAGCCGGGCACCGGTACCGGGAGGTATGAGAGCCGGGCACCGGTACCGGGAGGTATGAGAGCCGGGCACCGGTACCGGGAGGTATGAGAGCCGGGCACCGGTACCGGGAGGTATGAGAGCCGGGCACCGGTACCGGGAGGTATGAGAGCCGGGCACCGGTACCGGGAGGTATGAGAGCCGGGCACCGGTACCGGGAGGTATGAGAGCCGGGCACCGGTACCGGGAGGTATGAGAGCCGGGCACCGGTACCGGGAGGTATGAGAGCCGGGCACCGGTACCGGGAGGTATGAGAGCCGGGCACCGGTACCGGGAGGTATGATAGCCGGGCACTCGTCCTCACCATCTTGCTCTTCTTGTTCTGCTGTCTCTTCACCCTCCTGTCCTCACTGCGCTGCTCCTTCCTCTCCAGCTCCTTCTGCATAGCTTGGAAGCCATTTACGTCCTCGTTCACATAGGCCGCCTTCTTCTTCTTGTGCGGGGGCGCGCTCCCGGCACTGGCCGCTGTCCTCTTGGCCGGGCCGGATCCCTTGTGCAGATCTTCCCATGGAGTCGCCGCATGCACTTTGCGGTTCCCAGATGCGGTATTGCTCTGTCCCGGCCGAGCCCAGCGAGTCATGACAACTTTACTACAGGATAACCAGCATGAGGGTATAAACGACCCGGATGTTGCCTCATCACTGCCCCGGAAGTGCTTTTCTATGCTACCTATGGTAGTCGGCGGCCATGTTTGTTGCTGGAAAACAAACCCATACCCCACATTTCCCGATGTGTTGTGCCTTATTTTACACTGAAAGCTTCCTGTACTGCGTGACAGGGACACTGTTCATCTAGTCTGACAGATTTAACTTACACAACTATCGACGTCCATTGTTCTTCAATTCCTGACAACAGCTGAAAGAATAGTCTCACAAAACATTATCCACAGACATAATGGCCCTGTAGATCGGTAATATTTATGCAATTTGAGCTACAGGCAGCATGCACATAGTGTCCTATCTGCAGGCAGCATGTTATAGAGCAGGAGGAGCTGAGTAGATTGTACACAGTGTCCTATCTGCAGGCAGCATGTTATAGAGCAGGAGAAGCTGAGCAGATTGTACATAGTGTCCTATCTGCAGGCAGCATGTTATAGAGCAGGAGAAGCTGAGCAGATTGGACATAGTGTCCTATCTGCAGGCAGCATGTTATAGAGCAGGAGAAGCTGAGCAGATTGTACACAGTGTCCTATCTGCAGGCAGCATGTTATAGAGCAGGAGAAGCTGAGCAGATTGTACAAAGTGTCCTATCTGCAGACAGCATGTTATAGGGCAGGAGGAGCTGAGCAAATTGTACATAGTGTCCTATCTGCAGGGAGCATGTTATAGAGCAGGAGAAGCTGAGCAGATTGTACATAGTGTCCTATCTGCAGGCAGCATGTTATAGAGCAGGAGAAGCTGAGCAGATTGTACATAGTGTCCTATCTGCAGGCAGCATGTTATAGAGCAGGAGAAGCTGAGAAGATTGGACATAGTGTCCTATCTGCAGGCAGCATGTTATAGAGCAGGAGAAGCTGAGCAGATTGTACACAGTGTCCTATCTGCAGGCAGCATGTTATAGAGCAGGAGAAGCTGAGCAGATTGTACAAAGTGTCCTATCTGCAGACAGCATGTTATAGGGCAGGAGGAGCTGAGCAAATTGTACATAGTGTCCTATCTGCAGGGAGCATGTTATAGAGCAGGAGAAGCTGAGCAGATTGTACATAGTGTCCTATCTGCAGGCAGCATGTTATAGAGCAGGAGAAGCTGAGCAGATTGTACACAGTGTCCTATCTGCAGGGAGTATGTTATAGAGCAGGAGGAGCTGAGCAGATTGTACACAGTGTCCTATCTGCAGGCAGCATGTTATAGAGCAGGAAGAGCTGAGGAGATTGTGCATAGTGTCCTATCTGCAGGCAGCATGTTATAGAGCAGGAGAAGCTGAGAAGATTGTACATAGTGTCCTATCTGCAGGCAGCATGTTATAGAGCAGGAGGAGCTGAGCAGATTGTACATAGTGTCCTATCTGCAGGCAGCATGTTATAGAGCAGGAAAAGCTGAGCAGATTGTACATAGTGTCCTATCTGCAGGGAGTATGTTATAGAGCAGGAGGAGCTGAGCAGATTGTACATAGTGTCCTATCTGCAGACAGCATGTTATAGGGCAGGAGCAGCTGAGAAGATTGTACATAGTGTCGTATCTGACTACCTTGACTCTTGTTTCACACTTTGGCAGTCTAGGTGGTGAGCAGTATTTTGAAAGAATGCAATGAATAATATGTGTTGATTGCTAGTGTTAAAACAACAATAAATAAAATCTGAAGGAAAATTCATTTACAATGGATTCAGAAGGTATTCAGACCTTTACATTTTCACTTTTTCACTTTTTATCAGCCCCCATTCTGCATTGGTTCCAAATAAATATATCTATCACTGACGGGCTCAGTTACAGGTTGCTGAAAACTGTCCAATAGCAAAACCAATTTCAAATAGCGGTACAATGATTGACTATATGATTTTCTATTATCGTTTTCTATTTCCTTCCTCTCATGACGGCAGGTGACGTATATTAACTGGTATATTTATTTGAACTGTCGAAAATTCAGTGATCCCAAACAAATAAAATAGATTCTGGAAGCGGTGTGGCAGGGCTTCCGTGCCTCTGCATCCGGGAAGAACTGAGAGAAAGGTAGAGTTGCAAAATGATGGCAGTTAAATTAGGAAGGAGAGGGTGAGACAGTGCAACACCCCCAGCCTTCAGGCTTATCAGCATAATTTTAAAACTTGAATTTAGAAGGAAGGAGGCCATGGATAACAAAAATAAGAAGATTACCACAGTCACAGTGCCTGGAGCTATTTCTTTTAATATCAATTGAAGATCCATACATGTAAGAGAATAAATTCAGGGTGTCACTACTGATATATCATATACACTCACCGGCCACTTTATTAGGTACACCTGTCCAACTGCTCGTTAACACTTAATTTCTATTCAACCAATCACATGGCGGCAACTCAGTGCATTTAGGCATGTAGACATGGTCAAGACAATCTCCTGCAGTTCAAACCGAGCATCAGTATGGGGAAGAAAGGTGATTTGAGTGCCTTTGAACGTGGCATGGTTGTTGGTGCCAGAAGGGCTGGTCTGAGTATTTCAGAAACTGCTGAACTACTGGGATTGTCACGCACAACCATCTCTAGGGTTTACAGAGAATGGTCCGAAAAAGAAAAAACATCCAGTGAGCGGCAGTTCTGTGGGCGGAAATGCCTTGTTGATGCCAGAGGTCAGAGGAGAATGGACAGACTAGTTCTAGCTGATAGAAAGGTACAGTGACTCAAATCGCCACCCGTTACAACCAAGGTAGGCAGAAGAGCATCTCTGAACGCACAGTACGTCGAACTTTGAGGCAGATGGGCTACAGCAGCAGAAGACCACACCGGGTGCCACTCCTTTCAGCTAAGAACAGGAAACTGAGGCTACAATTTGCACAAGCTCATCGAAATTGGACAGTAGAAAATTGGAAAAACATTGCCTGGTCTGATGAGTCTCGATTTCTGCTGCGACATCCGGATGGTAGGGTCAGAATTTGGCGTCAACAACATGAAAGCATGGATCCATCCTGCCTTGTATCAACGGTTCAGGCTGGTGGTGGTGGTGTCATGGTGTGGGGAATATTTTCTTGGCACTCTTTGGGCCCCTTGGTACCAATTGAGCATCGTTGCAACACCACAGCCTATCTGAGTATTGTTGCTGACCATGTCCATCCCTTTATGACCACAATGTACCCAACATCTGATGGCTACTTTCAGCAGGATAATGCGCCATGTCATAAAGCTGGAATCATCTCAGACTGGTTTCTTGAACATGACAATGAGGTCACTGTACTCAAATGGCCTCCACAGTCACCAGATCTCAATCCAATAGAGCATCTTTGGGATGTGGTGGAACGGGAGATTCGCATCATGGATGTGCAGCTGACAAATCTGCGGCAACTGTGTGATGCCATCATGTCAATATGGACCAAAATCTCTGAGGAATGCTTCCAGCACCTTGTTTAATCCACGAAGAATTGAGGCAGTTCTGAAGGCAAAAGGGGGTCCAACCCGTTACTAGCATGGTGTACCTAATAAAGTGGCTGGTGAGTGTATGTCTGTAGTGAAGATTTATATGTTATATCCTCAATCTACAAATAAATAATAACTAGGCCCTAAAATTGTGTTATGTAGAAAAGAATTACCAAGAAGAATAATTTCAATTACCGTATTACTCTATTGACACGAGTATAACCCGATGGTGGTAAATGCATTGGTCACAGCCTCCCCAGTATATAGCCAGCCAGGGCATGCTCCCCAGTATATAGCCTGCCAGCCTCCTGTAGTATATAGCCTGCCAGCCCCTCTAGTATATAGCCTGCCAGTCCCCTAAGTATATGGCTGGACAGCCCCCCAGTATATAGCCAGCAAGTCCCCTGTGGTATATAGCCGGCCAGTCCCCTAAGTATATTGCTGGCCACCCCTCTGTAGTATATAGCCTGCCAGCCCTCTTTAGTATATAACCTGCCAGCCCACAGTAGTATATAGCCTACCAGCCCCCTGTAGTGTATAGCCTGCCAGCCCCCTGTAGTATATAGCCTACCAGCCCCCTGTAGCGTATAGCCTGACAGCCCCCTCTAGCATATAGTCTGCCAGCCTTTGTAGTATATAGCCTGCCAGCCCCCTGTAGTATATAACCAGCCCCTGTAGTATATAGCCTCCCAGCCCCTGCCCCCAATATAATGCCTGTAGGGAAAAAATAAACAGTGTACTCACCTTCCGATGCCCCCGGCAGGTCCTCTTCTATCTATCGTGGCTGCGGCATTGGCTTTGTGTCTCCCCGCTGTCCATCGCAGGCGCCATGACGTCGGCCGGCGCACACATTAGAATGTCTGCATGCGGCTGACTTCATGGTGCCTGCGTCGGAAGGTGAGTACAGTTTTTTTTCTTGACTCGAGTATAAGCCGAGTTACAGTTTTTCAGCACATTTAACTCGCCTTATACTCATGTATATACGGTAATAATTTCCAACTACAATTTGACTTAGAGGGGTAATGAAAAGAGCAAAACCTAAATAATGTGGTTGCATATGGTCGCTTACCCACAAGCATTTGGAGTGCGAGCAAAGTGATTAGTGTTCTGGTTGGATTTCCCTGTCCAAACTTTGGATTACTGAACTGACCTGACATGCTGAGTTCAGTCCAGCGATACAAGGCTTGGGCCAGGAAATCCTTCCTGCGCTTGGAGTGTTTTCTTGTACTGCACTTGGTGACAAGCAGCCTTTGTGTAAACACCCTCTTGTAATTGGGTATGTGGTTTTGTTCAGAATTAGGGTAGTTTCACATGGGCAGTGCAGAGTCCTGTGCCACGGGAGGCGATTCCTTGCATCAGATCAATAAATGCGCAACACTGTAATCAAATTAATAATTTAGGTGGGATGCTGTATGTACTATAATTCTGGGAGCCATTGTATACAATGAAATTATAATTTTTGGGGGATTTTGGAGAGGTGAGGGGCGCCATCCTGTATAATATGATTAAAGGGGTTGTCCAAGACTAAGTTAAAAAAAATAAAAAACGGTTCAGGGACTGGGCTGCAAAAAAACCCCAAAAACTCATGCTTACCTTGTGTGACGCTCTCAGTGCCCCGCACCAAACTCTCTTCGGCCCGTGCCCCTGTTTGTTTACAGGGGCAGTGAGCTACTCTCTTGCAGCTTGCGGCCAGCCAGGGACATCCACCCGACCAGTGTCCCATCGCTGTATCAGGTGCTGGGACACGGAGAAACCTTACAGAAGTAATTTGGAGGTGTGACGTATTAAAATTATTTTTTTTGGGGGGGGGGGGCACTATATATTCTTTGGGATGGACTGAACATATTCTAATTATGGAAGGATTTGCATATTTAATTATCAGGGGCCCGGCATAATTTAGTGGGTACAATATGTAAGGCCTTGTGGACTACAACATTGTCATATTTTTTTTACTCTTGTTTGATCTTTTTAGTACAATTTTTTTATTACATTTTTGATCTGTTTATGTACTTGCCATAAGGCACCAGCTTAAGAAAATATACATTTTTATTAAAGGGAACCTGTCATAAAATTTCCCCATTAAACCTAATGACAGATTTCCACAGAAGTCTTCATACTGTGCCCCATACGTTTAAACAAGTTGCTGGCACATTGCCAGGAGACTCACTGAGTCACCAGGGGCAACGTCTCTCTGCTCTCCCTCATTCACCCTCCATAAGAAATGAGGGAGGGGGCAATGAGGGAGTTGGGTGAGAAATTGGCTGTGTGACTTGCTGAAGAGAATTCCTGAAGGAGGCGGATGAAGGAGCTGAGCTGTGTTACACGGTGACTTGGCTGAAAAGAAAACATGCACTTGTGACACAGTATAAAAACTGAAGTTGGGTTTAATGGTAAAAACCGATGACAGGTTCCCTTTAACTGGATGTCTCTGTACGCAGTACTATAATTTACCAATTTTCCGAACTGTTTTCGCTTGTGTGCTATAAGGCTTCTTTTTGGCTTTCTTTTGCCAGGTGTTTTCTATCCAAATGAGTTTCAATTCCAAATGCAGTAAAATCAGAAAATGCATTTGCGCCTTTTTCTTGTGAGCTCTACACTGTAAATGTTCTTTATTCTTAAATTCATTTCCAAAATCCAAATCTTTCTATTTGTTTTACCATTTTCTGAGCACAATACATTTTCTATACTTCAGGGTACCAAGCTGTGTATCAATTTTTGCGGGTCAAGCTGACATTTATTACTACCATTTTGGGGACTCTACAACCTCTTAAGTAAATTTTTTTACTTGCATGTTATCTTTCGTATATGCGGTTCACCAACAGAAATAACTGATCATTGAAAAAATCCCCATATACTGCAATACAGAAGTATTGCATTATATGTCATGATCAGTTAGACCAACTACAATAACTTCTAAACGTCTAAAAATACAGTAATAAAATGTAAAAAAAAATCACCCCTATTCCTTAGAACTGACATAAAAATAAACAAATTAAATTGTAAACATGTCAGGTATCGCCCCGTCCCAAAATGTACGATCTATATAAATATAAAAATGCTTATTCTCAGTGGTGAACCCCATAATGGAAAATAGTCCCCAAATTGAGAGACTTTTTTGCCATTTTGCAACACATAAAAATTTAAATAAAAAGTGATCTAAAGGTCGTGCAGTCCCCAAAATGTCATCTCATCCCTCAAAAAAATTAGACTTTACACAGCTTTGTACACAGAAATACGTAAAAGTTATTGGCCTCAGAAAATGGCTCTTTTTTGTGAAGAATGAAGAACTTTTTAAAATCTATTAAACAACACAAATTTATAGAAAATTTGTTATCTCCATCACCATTTTGGCTAGCTTTGTGCAGCGCTGCGTAATCTGTAGGCGCTATATAAATAAAGAATTATCATTAACCCCTTAAGGACGCAGCCTGTTTGCAGGTTAAGGCTCGCAACTTTTTTTTGAAATTTGACCAGTGTCTCTTCCTGTGGTAATAACTTTTGAACGCTGTTACTTATCAAAGCGATTCTGAGATTGTTTTTTCCCCACATGTTGTACTTCATTTTAGTGGTAAATTTTGGCAGATAAGTTTTGCGTTTATTTACAAAAAAAAGAAAAAAATGATGAATTTTTAGAAAAATTTGCCATTTTCGAAATTCTAAATCACCGCGTTTTCAGGCAGATAGATTTACCACCTAAATAACTTGCAGATTAACATTTCCCATTTGTCTACTTTACATTTTCATAATTTTTGAAATGTTTGGATAATTTATTTTGACGTCACGCGGCCTACAAATCGAATAGCGATTTTCCGTATTTTCGGAATTGACTATTTTGGGGATAAATACTGTTTGAAATCAAATTTTACATATTTAGCAACAAAACCCCCTATATAACCAACCCATTTTCAAATCTGCACCCCTCAAACTATCAGAAACAGCTTTTACAAAGATTGTTAACCCCTTGAGATCTTCATAGTAATTGAATCAAAATGGCGGTGAAATTTAGAAATTTCAAATTTATCAAATTTTGTCGGTTATACGTTCATTTAGCCCTAAAATTTACACATTTCCAAAAGATAAAAAGAGAAAACTCACCATAAAATTTGTTCTACAATTTCTCCTGAATGCAGCGACCCCCCACACGTGGCCGTTACTTGTGTTATGGGGGCACAGCGAGGCGCAGAAGGGAAGGAGCACCCTGCAGCTGCCAGGATTTTAGTTTTCTGGTTGCCCCCTTTTGAAGGCTATAAAATTTTCGCTATTCTGTTATTTGGGCCATGTGACGGCATTTTTTTTGCGGGACGAGATGCTTTTTCCAGTGTTACCATTTTGGGGATGGTATCACCTATTGTTGAAAATTTTGGAACTTTTTTTGAGGTCATGAGTAGAAAAGCATCAATTCTGTACTGGATTTTTTACTTTTTTTTTTTTCCGTGTTCACCGTATATCCTAATAATCATGTTATCTTTATTCTATGGGTCGATACGATTACGGGGATACCAGACATTAATATTTTTTCTTATGTTTTACTAAATTTGCCAAATAAAACCCTAATGTGGGGAAAAATCTATCATTTTTGCATCGCCGTCTTCCAAGTGGCATAACATTGTTACGTTTTTGGCTACAGAGCTGGTTGATGGCTTGTTTTTTGCGGGACATGTTGTTCTTTGCAACAATATCATTCTGGAGTACATATGTTTTGTTGATCACTTTTTATTGCATTTTTAGTGGGATATAATAGGTAAAAATCATATTTTTTGGCGGGTTTTGACGTTTTTTTTTTACGGCGTTCATCATATGGGTTCAATAGTTATTTAGTTTTATTCTATGGATTGTTACGGACGCGGTGATACTATATATGTGGGGTTTGTGTTATGATTTAGACTTTTTTGAGCGTTATATGTCTCTTTATATGTTTTCTGGCTTATGGGCATTTTTAGTGATTTATAAAGTAATTTTTTATTGAAAAACCTTTTTTTTTACATTTTTTTACTTGATCCACCATGGGATATGAACAAGCAATCATCTGATTGCTTGTTCTTGATAATACTCTGCAATACTAATGTATTGCAGGGTATTATCAGTGCCAGCCTATGCAGATGCATAGGCTGACACTTTGCCTTTAAGATGACGTCACAGACGCCATCTTAAAGGTAAACCCTCCAAGGCTTCTCTGGGGTCCCGATCGGACCCCAGAGGAGCCAAAACAGCGATCGGCCCCCCTGAAAACGGTGCGGGGGGGGCGATCGTGGGGTAAAGACCCCCAGAAGGCATGTTAAATGCCGCGGTCGCGTTGACCGCGGCATTTAACGGGTTAAACACCCGCGATCGGAGCCCACTCTGACCGCGGGTGTTAGCCGGGGATGTCAGCGGTAGATTACCGCTGAAATCCCGCGGCTAGCGATGCCGGTTCAGCTGCTATACAGCGCTGAACCGGCATCGTCTCTGCGCCGTAGCTGTACTGCGCTGAGCGCTAATCGCGGGACTCAGCGCAGTACAGCTACGGCGCAGAGCGCTAAGAATATAGGGGAAGTATTATTGGATCGAACTGTGAAAGATGTAAAAATAGGACCCATTAGAAAATGGCACAATTTTTTTTTTTTTGTCAATTTCACCACATCTGGAAATTTTTTCCAGTTTCCTGGTACATGGCATGAAACATTAATTATAATCATCACTGGCAAGTATGATTTGTTACACTGAAAACAAGCCCTTATGAAATTCTTTACACGGAAATCTAAAAATAAGTGATGGAATTTTAAAAGTGGGGGTAAAAAATTGAAACAAAAACAGGTTGTGTCCTATATTAGGCTACATTCAGATGAACGTGTACCATAGCACGGCGGGCAGACGTCGGCACATCAGAGAGGAGGAAGGGGTGAGCGTTGCCGGCCAATGGGGGATGTATATATGAGGTATATACGGCGCCCATATATACGCCCCCCAGCGGCCGTGTGAATGTAGCCTTAACCTGCTACCGTGTGTAGTCTTCCATGTGTAGTCTGCTGAGAAAGTAGGAATCCTAGACTGCATTACAATGGGAGCAGCAGAGAATCAGAAAAATATCAACTCCTTAGTTTTATTACGACATTCTGGACCCTTTTTGTCAAATCATTTAAAAAAGCGGCCAGGCAACCATAATAAAATACAGCAACAATATTTACAGAGTTGTGTGAAATAAATTTTTTTGTGTCATATGATTTTTGGAATATACGTGTTGAATTTTCCACGCTTGATATCTCTCTACGGGGGATGATAATATCTTCATAAAAATAATGAATACACTTAACTCGAGCTGTACAAATCATTCAGATACATATTCTTAAAGCAAGCAAGAAAGTAATTAAATAGAAATAGTTGTGCCACAAAAAAAAATAATTAAAAAGCCCAAAACAGCACCCCCCCCCCCCCAAAAAAAAAAGAACAAAAAATTGCAAACCACATATGACACCCTCTGGGGCATCAACTATTGAATGGCATCAATAATTAGCAAAAGAAGGAGTAAAAGACAATACACACTGTTACACATCTATGTTTGCCAGGCAGTGCAATAACTCTCCTATACCCACAGGTAGGTACAATACAAAAGTAATGATGCAGGTGGCAGCTGCTCGGAGATGCTCAGTACTTAGAACCATCATGTAAAATGTATAATAAGACATAAGACAATGCTGGCTGCTCATAGCAATTCTTTACACAAGCTTGAAAATATGGAAGTTCTGTCCGTTTTCCTCCTTCCTATAGACACGGGTTATAGAAGACAGAGAAGCTGAAGCTCCACTTCTTCTCCATCTCTTCATGATGACATAATGGTAATGTACAGTATTTCTCCATGCAAATATTTCACTTGGATATTTGAGCTTTGTACTGCAATACAAGACAGTGTCACTTGACTAGTCCCGACAATCCCCTACAGATGTGGTCTGATAACATAGCACGTTACAGATGGCTCAGTCTATTCTCTCCTATGACCATCTCAGGTCTTCATCCTCAAACACCAGTTCCTCAAGCCGTCAGGGTGAGGTCCACCTTCATTGTGGTTCCTCTGATAATATTAATATCTGACCGGCACAATGCCCCCAGACGTCAGGCTTGTTTTAGTTCTGATCCCCCATACTCGCTATTAAGCACCTACGGCACTGTCTTCGTCCACAGAAAGGGTGTCGTTCTTCGGCGCTCTGCCAGGCACGGCATGCATAATTCGGTTTGTGACGAGAAGGCATTGTGTTGCCTCCAAACACGCACACTAAAACTCTTCATGCTGGAAGCCTTGGTTCGATTGTTAACGATAATTCATAAAGAGTATCTTCATCCAAGATCTGCGACTTATCCAACAGAAACTGAGTAACCTTAATAACAAAAAGAAGAAAAAAAGGTCACATTGTACTTTTGTACAAAAATCTTTGGCTCGCAACACATAACATATACATCAATAATCTGATTTATTGCGGTATAAGCATAAATAAGCATGAGGCATCTTTATAGCTACCTCTAAGTAACTCAGCGTAGACCTGAACACTAACACCATTGCTGAACATTTGTGACTTTTCCACCTTCCTTCTTCTTTCTAATATTTGCAGTGGTCTCTGTGCTGAGGGTGCAGATGTAGCTGCTAGAACTCACTGGGGCCTATTTACTAAGGGTCCGTTAAAACACTTTTCAGACTTTCCGATGTCGGGTTTAGCGCGGCTGGGACAGGTATTAAACTGGGGATTGTGTCGCACGTGATCGGATTGTGGCGCAGCGGCGCTGGCTTTCATGTGACAGAAATCGGGGGCCGTGCCATCAGACGATCCACCTGATTCGGACTAAGTGCGGGATTTAACTTTCAAATTGTGTCGCAAGATCAAGCAATTACATACACCGGGAAGAAGAAGGTGAACTCCGGCGGACCTGAGCGGGGAAGCGACACATGCAGGATATCAGGCGCACAATCTTAGTGAATCGAAGCACAGTACATGATCGCTGAACTCCAGTGGACGAGTAAGTAAACGTGCCCCAGTGTCTGCTGAATTCTGTTTTCTAGCCAGGCAGACAAAGTACCTATCACCACCTCACACATGTGGTGATGAACATACCGTAATTTAGGGGCTGCTTCATGGATTTAGCAGCAGTTGGAATATCTTTAGGGTTGCTGAGATTATGATATCATCCCCGTATCTGACCATTGTAATCCTCTCCATTATCAGAGAAGAGGTGCTGGAGCGGAGGCGAAGGGGGTGTGTTATAAATATCTTCTCAGTGTCTCAGTGTACATGGCCGTCTCCTCACCGGGACCGGATCCCAGGCGTAGGCAGGGGCAGGAAGTGAGAGCTCTTCACCACTTCCCTCATTTTGGGATCAATCAGCAGAAAATTGTGCATCTGTATGACAGGTCCACACACAGTTTTGTGCATGAAGCCTATGAGAATATTATCCTCTGATCCAGCACCTCCATACAGTGCGGACAGTGGAGAGCTTCTTGTACTCACTTGTACAATTTATTTTGTGAAGAGTTTTTTAAAAAGTCAGTGGTCACTGAATGCAACTTGCCCGGTTATATGTCACCCCTACACAGAAATGAATGAGGTTGATGTTTATTAAGCCATGCACCCAGGGCCAGATTAAGGTTGGTGGGGGCCCCCTGGGGGGCAAGATGGTGGGGGCCCCAGGAGCCCCGCCTATAATCTGGCCCTGCATGCACCAATTGTTCAACCAGTGTCCCAAAAAAAAAGATCTATTGATTTTCTGCAAAGTGAAATATTGTGAGCTTTGTTGTGATGAGCAGCCTATCATCAATCTATGTGAATCTTCTATAGTTTTGTGGCAAGTTGCATTCAAATGACAAACTATAGTGCCAGTCAAGAGTGCACCAGTCCGTAAATTTGCCCACTTGTGTTCAGGTGCACATAGTACATTTTCACCTTTGGAAATCCTATAGACATAACACTATATCACATAATCAGGGTAGAGTTGCATCCACTAGAAGCAATCATTTTAGGTTCCTTTAAATGACAGCACGCAGAGATGGTGAACATCATGGGAAATTTAATATATACAGAATTTATATTAAAAAATGTACAACTGTTCATAAAACAATTAACAGCTTTTATTTCCTGATCCATGAGAACCATATGGAAAGGGAACATGAAGGTCACCATCACAGCACCGGTCACTGTACTAATACATCTAAAAGAATATTGTCTCCATGGTAACAGACTACACGAGTAATCTGACCCTGTAGTCCTTACTTTCTTCTGCTTTTTACTTATATACACCTTTGGAATGCTACAAGAAATTCAAGGACAGGAAGAAGGTAATATGAGGGCAGGACGAGGTTAACTTCCCACTGATATTCAAACACAAAGTTTGAAGTTTGACAAATTACTATTTTCCTATTGACAAAATTTTGACAGTTTTCTATTTGTATTAGAGAAAAGAAAAATTTCCATGCAAGGATGGACATTCCCTTAGTGTTCCTATTTATTTTATTGTGCAAGAAGAAGTAATGGTACAGTAACAGGACTAGTCTGCCCATGTGTATTATATATATCAGAGATAACAAACCTATGATATGGGCGACAGAGGTCCCACTTACAGCCCTTTTTTCGGGCACCCAGGCCGTCACCCCAGCACAGAGTTCGCCAGACAGGTTCAGACACTCCTGTAGTCTTGGGTAGCCCAGAATGTGATGCCTTCAGCCCTATATTAAAGCAACACTTTGTGGGTCTCTTGGGACTGCAGAAGGCGCAAGCAGGTGTGGACATGGCTGGATTATCATTGGAGCTCCTGCCCCCAAATTGTTCCGGTTTAAAGGGACCCTACAGTGAAGCTACAATGATAATCTGAATTTCCCTTCCTTTTTCAATAGGATTGGTGTCCTCAAGGAGCCAATACAACTGAACATTGTGGTGGTGGAGAGAAAAATAATTTTCTGATTAAATTGCTGAAAAATAAATGGGTTTTTGGCTGTAGTTTGGGCACTCAGCGTCTAAACGGTTCACCATCGCTGATATATATGTATCTTTTTCCCAGGCATGAATTATTTAATTGTTACTTATACCAATACATTGTAACATGTTTCCCAAAGACTTGTTACCTTAGGCTGATGCTCTATCCGGTAAGGGGTCTGCTGGAATTGGCGAATTTCTCGGATAATATGTGATATCTACGAAACAAAATAAATAATGAATAAAATGAATAGAATAAAATAAAATAAAGGGCATCAAAAGACCAAAAATAAAGTTTGATATTGTTGACTAAAACCTAATCATTTCATGATATTATGAAAATTTACTGACCATTCTCATCTTTGAAAAATTTACAAGGCCTTCCTCAGTGAAGTTCGGTGTGCCCTCCTCAATGAACGCCAAGTCAGTTAGGTACATTCCCAGGTAGGGTACAGAAGGCGGGTTACAGCTGCAAAGCATGCAGAATATAGAATAATGTCATATGGTTATCCAGGTACATATAGAGCTAGAAAATGGAGGCACACACACATACATACAGGCAGTCCCCGGGTTACATACAAGATAGGGTCCGTAGGTTTGTTCTTAAGTTGAATTTGTACGTAAGTCGAAATTGTATATTTTATAATTGTAGCTTCAGACAAATTTTTTTTTTTTCCCCCAGGTAACAATTGGAGTTTCAAAATTTTTTGATGTAATGGGACCAAGGATTGTTAATAAAGCTTCATTACAGACACTTAAGCTGATTATTGCAGCCTGGGCCTATAGTAAAGCATCCAGAGAGCTTCACCAGAGGTCACAGTGGGCAGAGGGGTCCGTCTGTAACCCGTCTGTCGGGTGTCCTTAAGTAGTGGACCGCCTGTACATACATGTATACAAATGTATTGCAAACGCCACGTGTGACCGCACCTTGAGCTTCTGCACTATTTTGGTCACTATTTAATAATGGTAAATGGAACAAAAGCTGCCAAATGCAGGTGTGAACTTGGTTACTTGCTTGGAAATTAAACATACTTTTTAAGAGTCTCTCTAAGATTTTTGAATCTCCCTTCCGATGAGACAGTCTTCTGAAGTTTGTCCATAAGCGCTTTAGTCTGAAACAGAGAAAATACAATTGAAACTGTTAAGTAAAGAAAATTATTACCGTAAATTACAATTAGAAGTTGTCTATAGTTTTTGGGTAGCAGGAATAAAAATAGACAAAAATAGACAATACTTATTGTTAAGATATCAATATCAGATCTGTTGGTACTGTCACCATCAGCTGGTTAGGGGGAACTGCTTGGATACTGAATATTCCACATTGATGCAGTGTCACCTACAAAGTATCCACCTGAAGTCAGAAGGGGAGACGAGAGTTGAACCCCGTAGATCTGAAACCGATGGCCTATCCTTATAGGCCACCAATATCACGATTCTGAAAGCTACATTAGCTGTAGCTGTGAATGAATACACAAGAAGATGCTAAATTATTAAAGAGAATACATAAAATAAAACGTATTTTGGTGCTGGTTAACAGGAAAGTACAATAGGTAGTTCTTGTAGTTCTATATATTTTCACTCCTCTGTTTGCAAATGCAGGTTGACAGGAATGAGTGGCTCTTTTCTAAGCCGTCTTTAAGGCTGTGGTCCCCAACCATTTTTTTAAATCACAGCCTAGTTGCAATGATTTTCCAGGGACCAGTGGTAGGTCACAGAGGATGTGAAGTAAGTTTGCAAGACCCACAATGAGCCTGCACATAACCCTACCCTTTATATTCCTGCAAAGTGGGCTACCCCCACCCCCTTGGAGGCCTTGATGCTATTATAATTCCTTTATTTATATAGCGCATACAGATTACGCAGCGCTGAACAGAGCTTGCTAAATTGGTCCCTGTCCACAATGAGGCCCACAATCTAATCAACTTACCAGTATGTTTGGGAGTGTGGGAGGAAACCAGAGGACCCAGAGGAAACCCACGCAAACACAAAGAAAACATGCAAACTCTTTGCAGATGTAGGCCCTGGGACTTGAACCCAGGTCCCCAGCACTGCAAGGCTATAATGCTAACCACCAAGCCACCGTGCTGCCCTCTGCTATATAAATATACCACCAATAATCAAAAGTTTGGGTGCACTGGGTGCAGACCAAAGTCGGGTGCACCCGACTTTGGTCTGTTTCAGTGATAGGTTCCCCTCTTTTTGATCTCTTGTATCTGGGATTTACTGGTTACCCCTATCTTAGCTGCTGGTACAGGTCTGTGTGGACTTATTGTGATCCATACTCACATTGCACATAAATAGTAGGCAATTTTCCTATGCTACCGTATATAAAGCCCCACTTCCTCTGACACTCCCAACTTATAATTCCCCCTTTTCTGTAGCTCCCTACTTATAGTGGCCCCGTTTCTGTAGCTTCCTCTGTATAGTGTCCTCTTTTTTGTAGCTCCCTCCTTGTAGTACCCCCTTTTCTGTAGCAATCCCCTCCGTATGATGGTGGCTTCATGTGGCCTGTCCTTATAAGGAGGGGATGATTGAAAATGGAGCATTAGAATGAGGGGACCACAGAAAACTTCTCCTTTTCTACAGGCCATTCAACATATAAGGTCCCTCTGTTTACAGACCCTAGATATACTCACCTCCCTCCTGATTCTCCTCTACGTGGCACAGTACACAGCTCTGAATCCAGCTGGCACAATGTGATGACATAATTGTCCCTGCCGGATTCAGCGCAGTGTACAGAGAGGAGACGAGAAAAAGAACTTCTGTTTTTGGAGAGTTATGCGATTCAATCATCAACAGTTGGGGGACCCCAGCTCTTAGGAACCTTTACCATTGCTTAAAAGCAAAATCTACTTTATCACTTCTGTGACAACAGAGAAAGAGCGATGCTGTACATCCTTTCCATTCACAAGAGCAACAACTCACATTCTGAAGATAAGGAAAACCCAAAACAATTGGCACTAAAGTCAAGATAGTAGTAACAGCCTCAATCGTGCCTATATAGCAAACCATACATGCAGTGACGTAACTAGGAGAGAGAGGGCCCCCTAGCAGGCTACTGCATGGGGCCCCCCTTCCCACTTAAAAATATATATATTAGTAAACTCACACATGCGAGTTACAATCACATATTAATACACTCATGTGCATATACACATACATACTGTGCCATATGCAACACTCACATACAGTGTATACAGACACCATATACACATCACAGATACTGCATATATACATCACAGTATATGTTATATACATATTATGCTGGACAATGTGCAGTACAATATAGATATAATGGTGCACATGCTTCATTCTTTATTGTGTCAGGTCGGATGACGGGGCCCCCTGACACTGCGGGCCCCATAGCGGCTGCTACCGCTGTAGTTACGCCCCTGCATACATGTAAGTCTAGGCCTCTACGGTTTGATTATCCACAACAAAAGAGATAAAATAAGAGGAAACAACACAAATAGAAATGTCATAACATTCTGAAGGTAATTGTAGGACCCACGTTTATCAGGCATTTATTGCAACAGACAACATAACTGCATTAGTGGTCCTCAGCTTATTGTGGTTAAAAGTAACCAATCCCCAGACTATACCCTAAAATAACAATCACAAACAAACACATTACTTCTCATCAGCAGACGTGAATTCTACACAATAACTTTCTCAATGGCTTACTTGTTTAGAAACTTTGGCCCATGTTTTCTTGAGCCTGTAGATTGCACTTCTGTTCAAGGCAGAGGTGATCTCCAGCACCCCGTTGTAGTTGTGCATGCAGCGGCAGATATCGGCCACCACCACCCACTTCTCAATGGAGCTCGCTCTGGAGGCGATATCAAGGTGACTCATGATCTCTGAGGCAACAAGGTTACTCATCTAGAAAGGACGAGAGGTAACAAAATTAGTTATTTATGAGCAATGTACAGTTGTATACTATCAATGCCAATGTTAGAGTGTTCACGTTCAGTGATAGCAGGGGCGTCGCTGGGTCAAAAGATAAAGATTATCAAAAGATAATCAGCGGTAATTACACGGCGTCTCCTGCTTCTAGCAGCTCACTACAGCTGCTGGGAGCAGGACGCCGGGTCATGACGTCACCGCGCCTCACTCCTGCAGTCCTCCGAGAAGCCGGAGGGAAGACACGGGTGAGTATGTTTTGTTTTTTTTAAATTCTGTGTGTATGGGGGGGGGGGGGGGAATTATTTGTGGCTGGAGGCTATGAGGACATGGGGAGGGGAAAGGGGGGTAACTTTTTGGAGGTTGTGAAAAACATTGAGGAGACTGTGGGGACTACTACAGGGGTTATGAGGACATGGGGGGGGCTGTGGGGCACGTTACCTACAGCTGAGGGCTAATGAGGAAATGGGGGGCTGTGGAGAACATTACAGAGGACTGTGGAGGACATGAAAGGGGGCTGCGGAGGACATGAAAGGGGGCTATGAGGACATGAAAGGGGGCTGCGGAGGACATGAAAGGGGGCTATGTGGACATGAAAGGGGGCTCTGGAGGACATGAAAAGGGGCTATGAGCACATGAAAGGGGGCTATGAGGACATGAAAGGGGGCTGTGGAGGACATGAAAGGGGGCTGCGGAGGACATGAAAGGGGGCTGCGGAGGACATGAAAGGGGGCTATGTGGACATGAAAGGGGGCTCTGGAGGACATGAAAAGGGGCTATGAGCACATGAAAGGGGGCTATGAGGACATGAAAGGGGGCTATGAGGACATGAAAGGTGCTGCAGAGGACCTTTTTGGGGGCTATGAGGACAGTACAGGGGGCTGCGGAGGAGTTTTTTGGGGCTATGAGGACATTACAGGGGGCATTTTTGGTGGCATACAGCTGCCACAGAAGTCCCCGGTATGGTGAGCACACTTTTTCGCCAACGTGCCATCACTGGAAAAAATATCTTTCTGGAAAGAACAATCTGGCTGCACGACGTCATATGGGGAGGGGAGGAGTAAGGAACACTCCCACCTCTTCTTCAGCAGTCCTGGCCCAGTTGTAACTTGTGTATGTGTGACAGGGGCTTTACAGTGAAGGAGAGAAAGTGTTTGAAAATAAGTTCATAAGATTTATGTGTGGTAAACTCCACAGGGGTGACCCATGGCTGAAGAGGAGACGTGGTGATGCCGGGCCTAATGGAGAAGGTCGAGAAACAACTACACGTCACCTTGTGTAATAGGTAGGGATTTCTCCTGTGTTTTCTGTAGCTGTTAGGTACAGTTGTTATTGGCACAACCACACGTGAAGGGGGTTATGTACAAGACACACTAATGAAAATTTGGTACATATGCATTGGGGCCCGTGCCCCAGATCTTTCGCGACCCTAGCAACGCCCCTGAGTGATAGCAAACAAACCTTACAGAAAATCCATGTAATTATGAGAGAGGATGGATCGTTTTCCTTTGAGGTGACACTAAACACTTTTTAAAGTTTAGAATGGTATGAAAGTATAAAAAAACAATAGTGGGTCTGATTGGGGATATATATATATATATATATATATATATATATATATATATATATATATATTTATGCTGTTTTTTCTTAAATTTTTTAACATTTATGGTTTATTTCAGTGCCATGGAGTTGGTCAGCCAAACCTCTGACTTCAACTCCTCAATTTCCCAAACTTCGACTCCAACTCCATCTCCAACAAAATAGTCACCAGCTCCGCGACTCTTTTCTGGTCACTCTAGCAGCTAGAGGTTGCACTAACATTTTTCTAGAAGGGTAATAATACGTTCTCAATTTTTGAGGAGTAGTTTTAGCCAGGGAGGAGTACGAAATTTTGAGTTATACATATAAATAACTCCTAGGTGTATATAGAGTTAATAGACATCAATTTATACAGGAAATCATTACACCCCCTGTTTTTTGTGCTAACTTAGTCAATTGAGACAATTCTAGTCATTTTAAATTGTGCATTAAAGAAAGGCACACAACCTTTTCTTCATCAGAAGTTTCAACCTACAGAGTGAACCATGGCTGATGCATCGGACCCCTCAGGTGAGGCTGGGGCTGGCGCACCAGAACCCCCAAGACAACGCTGGGGAAGGTGCATCAACTCATATGGTGAGCCTGCACCAGATCTCCTCCAGGCAAGGCTGGGGCAGGCTCCCCAGACCGCCCTCCTCAGGTGAGGCTGGGGCTGACGCATACTACATGGTATGTAGGATATGATCACATAGACAATCACTGTCCAAACCAGTGACCTACAAAGGTAAGGTAAGCATTTGCCAAGTACAGAATAAGACTCAAAGACAAAAATTACTGTGGAACCTACAAAGTGTTGTTATGGTATTGGAGAGGTTCAGTGACGTAAAATCTTTGAGAATTTTTGTTGCACCGTTTTTTTTTTGGAATAATTCATATTGGCAAAACAATCCATAAAAAAAAACAATCACATTTTCTAGATTCATGGTACCATGCCAAGGTTCTTAGATTTTATCCGGATCTAAATACTCACATTATTGAAATGTTGGCTTGTTTTCATTATAAATGGTGTCCTCCCGATTTTATCTGGTTTCATCCACCCCTGGCCAAGAAATTCTCTGGTAAGAAGACACAGATTCAGTATATATAGAATACATTATTCTAAAAGCTCAGGAACCAGGAAATAATCTGAATGTCTTACTGATATGGAATGCTTCTAAAGACTATGTGATCCAAAAGAGTGATTTGCTCTGCTAGTTCCATTGCCGACAACGTATCCAAACATTCTGCTGCGGGACCTTCCGACTGCACCAAAAAAACACATCAGTGCATTAACATTCTGCACAACTGGCAAAACAGAAATACATTACTGACCTGTACACAAAAAGTCATAAAAAGGTAACACCACCTACATCACTGCCTTATAAAAAAAATATACATACTTTTAAAGGTTTTTGTATTTTTGCTTTTAAACCGCCTACATATTCCACTGTGCATCAACTTCAATGCTAAACTCTCCGCTTCCTTAACTTTATACAACAAATTTACATTTTAGAGTTGATTTTCTGGATGATGCCACCATACTGGACCATAAAATACTTAATCTGGAAGGTGCTAATCTTCTTGATAAGGTACTAGTAGTGGCTTATTAGGTCAATTTCTACTGACAGCTTCCCTCCCACTTGTTCTGAGTATGGTAATTCACATAGCAAAAGGATAATATCCACGAGTCATTTGACAGCATCTGAAATTGATTCAAATGAAATCTGCAACCAGGATGAAGGATTGTTAACCAAGTACACTGACATACTGTTATAATAATAATTCTTTATTTATATAGCGCACACAGATTACGCAGCGCTGCACAAAGCATGGCAAATTGGTCACTGTCCCCATGGGGCTCACAATCTAAAAGTATGTTTTGAAGTGTGGGAGGAAACCGGAGTACCCGGAGGAAACCCACGCAAACACAGAGAGAACATACAAACTCTTTGCAGATGTTGACCTGGGTGGGATTCGAACCCAGGACCCCAGTGCTGCAAGGCAGAAGTGCTACTCACTCAGCCACCGTGCCGCCCTAATGTGCCGCCGTGCCGCCCTAAACATGCATGTCCCATATTTCCTATATACTTTATTAACTTACACTAACTTGTAATTAAGTATATATTCTAATCATTAACAAATCATTATCCCTATTTCCTATGATATATTACACTCACCGGCCACTTTATTAGGTACACCATGCTAGTAACGGGTTGGACCCCCTTTTGCCTTCAGAACTGCCTCAATTCTTCGTGTCATAGATTCAACAAGGTGCTGGAAGCATTCCTCAGAGATTTTGGTCCATATTGACATGATGGCATCACACAGTTGCCGCAGATTTGTCGGCTGCACATCCATGATGTGAATCTCCCGTTCCACCACATCCCAAAGATGCTCTATTGGATTGAGATCTAGTGACTGTGGAGGCCATTTGAGTACAGTGAACTCATTGTCATGTTCAAGAAACCAGTCTGAGATGATTCCAGCTTTATGACATGGCGCATTATCCTGCTGAAAGTAGCCATCAGATGTTGGGTACATTGTGCTCATAAAGGGATGGACATGGTCAGCAACAATACTCAGGTAGGCTGTGGCGTTGCAACGATGCTCAATTGGTACCAAGGGGCCCAAAGAGTGCCAAGAAAATATTCCCCACACCATGACACCACCACCAGCAGCCTGAACCGTTGATACAAGGCAGGATGGATCCATGCTTTCATGTTGTTGATGCCAAATTCTGACCCTACCATCCGAATGTCGCAGCAGAAATCGAGACTCATCAGACCAGGGAACGTTTTTCCAATCTTCTACTGTCCAATATCGATGAGCTTGTGCAAATTGTAGCCTCAGTTTCCTGTTCTTAGCTGAAAGGAGTGGCACCCGGTGTGGTCTTCTGCTGCTGTAGCCCATCTGCCTCAAAGTTCGACGTACTGTGCATTCAGAGATGCTCTTCTGCCTACCTTGGTTGTAACGGGTGGCGATTTGAGTCACTGTTTCTATCAGCTCGAACCAGTCTGCCCAGTTGCTGCCATGTGATTGGCTGATTAGAAATTAAGTGTTAACGAGCAGTTGGACAGGTGTACCTAATAAAGTGGTCGGTGAGTGTATATATACACACACATACACTTTACATTTATATTAACCCTTTCAGGACCTGGCCCTTTTTTGTTTTTTTTTCATTTTCATTTTTCACTCCCATAACTTTTTTATTTTTCCATGTCCAGAGCTGTGTGACAACTTGTTTTCTGCGTAACAAATTACACTTCATAGAGATGGTACTTATTATTCCATGCCATGTACTGGGAAGCGGGAAAAAAAAATTCCAAATGCAGTGAAATTGGGAAAAAAATTCATTTGTCCTGTTTTCTTGTGGGCTTGGATCTTACAGATTTCACTGTGCACCCCAAATGACATGTCTACTTTATTCTTTGGGTCGGTACGATTACGGGAATAACAAATTTATATAGGTTCTATAATGTTATCATACATTTAAAAAAATTAAAACCTCCTGTACAAAAAATGTTTTGGGGATTTTGCCATCTTCTGGCGCTAATAACTTTTTTATACTTTGGTGTACAGAGCTGTGGGTGGTGTCGTTTTTTGCGGATTTTGATGACGTTTACACTGTTATCAATTTTAGGACTGTACGACCTTGTACTTTAACCCTAGGTTGTCTGTACGATCCTATCATATACTGCCATACTACAGTATGGCAGTATATGGGGATTTTACTCCTCATACATTACAATATGCTGATAGCACATTGTAATGCATGGGTTAACCCTAAGTAGCCTCAGGTCTTCGTGAGACCCGAGGCTACCATGGCGACGGATCGCCGCTCCCCGATGACGTCACAGGGAGCGGCGATCCTCGAAAAGCTGGCAGCGACCGGCTATGGAGAGGGCTCAGCGCGTGAGCCCTCTCCATGCACCCGCGGCCGACCCGTAACGAGCTATTACGTCACAGGTCGTGAAAGGGTTAACTCTGCATCAAGTATATATTCTTAATCATGAACGCACATAAATTCTTTCTATGTCCATCATACTCTCCATTATTAGGTCCTCTTTTCTCCCCCCGATATTCATCATTCCACTACTATATGTATTTTCAACATTTTTTAAATTTATTTAAATGATTTTCAAATTTCGATTTCATCATACACCTGTGACTTTTGTACATGTACACATTAATTTTATTATATACTACTGACTCTGTATATGTACAGTATTTGATCATAGAGGATCTCATGAAGAGGGAGGTTCTTCCTCGAAACGCGTCATGATCCTACGATTAAATAAATAATTCTACTTTTGTGGCGCCTCAAGTCCATTTTCTATGAAGTTCTACTATCATAGCCGGGAAACAGGACAGTGTTCAGCCACAACCACTATTGGCGTACTGTTTAGCCTAATTCAGGTAATTCCCTACCCTTTGGGATTTGGGACACCTGTGGTCTAAGATTTTACTCTCACTGACGCAGGCACATACAGGCTGCAGCTGCCCCTCCCTAGGACTCACAACACGGTGCTAGCAGGCAGCCAGGTAGTGTAAAATAAACTATTATAAGCCACTAAATTACTCAGAATGCTGGCATTTAAAAATCAGCACAGGACAGACTACCTGTCACCAGCTATAAATGACATTCCTGGTGACAGGTTCTCTTTAGGGTAGTGATCTGTATAAAATGGTACAGTCATTAGAGTGAATCAGGATGCTGTCTATAAACTGTCACCTATCCACAGTGATTACAAGAGACTCCATAAGAGCAGCAGCAGCCACAAAGGTCTGTATTCCCAGAAGTATATAGCTAGGCTCACCATGGCAATGATGTCCCCCATTGTCAAGTGGCAGTCATCTTGTTCTTCCTGAGAAAGGGCACTGATGACAAGAAAGACAGTAATTACTAACAGTAGTGATTCCAGAGATGAGAAACACCACAGGGTTAACCAGCAGACTGCGCTCCTAATAATCATATAAAAGGTTGATATTCATACAGTTCAGGGGTCACAGTACATGGTGTCATCTGATGTGCACTGAAGGTTTATGTCACATGTGCTATAGCAGGATGCTACCATGTATTTATGAACAGACCTATTAAGATCAGCATTGTATGTAATAAAACTGATGAATGGTTGCCATAGGGCTGGGACCCCAGACCACCCCCCACTGATGGTATATGATACTGATACTTAGGAATAACACATAACAACAACAACTAGTAAAATTAGTGTTTTCTAGATAAACACAATTGATCCACTTGGTTGACACAATGATCAACTCCCAGCATAGTCATAGGGAATACATTACAATGCATGGTGGAAAGGTAGCACAGGGCAGCATGAGGCCGCATTGCCCAGGACTTGCCGATATCTAGCAATATAAGTAGGTGTTTTGTTTTAATATCTTCATCATCATAGATGGTAACAAACTTTTTAATTTATCGTAGCATCCATACCTTAGTATGTTACTCGCTGCTTTCCTTTCCTGGGGTAGGAGATCAGGGTCCCTTAAAACATCTTCCAACAAGTTCATTACATTCATTTTAGCTTCATGGTACAATTCAAAATCCTTGAGGGGAGACACAGCAATAAATATAACACAAACTTATCAGATTGCATGGTATAAAACTCTTACTACTGCTTGTGTGCAATGTTGTAACATTGCTGTTATTCCAAAAAATGACCACTAGATGGCACTAGCTCAAAAGAAATATCAGAAAAGAACTATATATATAAAATACATTAAAAAAAATATATATACACACACAGTATGTACAGTATATATTAATAGTTAATGTTCTTTCATTGCCCACGGTACATATTAATTACAGATGCTAATTACAGAAGTAGTGATAACTATTTTTACATACACAATATTGGGAGCCCTCCACTTCTGGTATGACATGTATGGTTACAGCCATAATGAAATCACTAACAACATCCCTACAATATTGAAAGTCTTAAGATTGAGGAACAAACATCTGTAATGTGATATAATATTCAAGTATATTTATATTTATCTCAGCTTGGACCTCTTTGAAATGCTAGGAATAGTCTCTTAGTCTCCTTCCTTTGGAGGTGATTTATAAATACGAGGACGTGCAAGTGGAAAGTGTATGTACTGATGTGGGGTAGCAGGCAGGGCGGAGGGGCAGTATCAGTCACATACACAGCAGAGAAGATGGGGGGAGCTTGACTGTAGCGGTGAGCTCTCCCGCCTCCTTGACTTGATACAGTCATGAAAGCAAGAGGAATAAAAGTTGTTTTTAGAGAACATTGGAAACGTACAGAACCCGGATTAGAATCATTGGAATTCCTCTACACCGGACTGTAAGGTATTGTGTGAGGTTTAGAACTGATGTTTGAGATGACAGGTTCCCTTTAATCTAAGAGCAGTGATAGAACGGTGATAGTGAGGGCTGGAGAGGAAATTCCAACAGGGCTGGAGTTAAGGTGGTGATGAAATGTCCTCCTTTAAGAGACACTGTCATTAGCCTTTTCTCTGCAAAACTATCAGCACATTCAGGTAGACTATATAATGTCCTTTCTAGAATTCCCTAGAATTTATGTTAAAGTCACCTGTTTACCTATAAAATATCGTCTCCAGCTGAAGAAAGTCTGAGTCGAGTCACATGGAGATGTGGCCATAATTTGGGGTCATATTAAATTCAGGAATCTCAAATCTTTCAAATCACACCAGGCTTGTGGCTCTGTGTGTTACAGAACCAGAGATAAAAGCAGTCAAAGAAAGATGGAAATTGGATTTTACTGTCTACATATCTAATTCTGTAGATCACAGAACAGCCTGATGCATGGAAAGATTATTCATGGTGTTAGGTATTATAGAGCCCAAGATATGAGCATATGAAATGAAAATGACACTACTCCTTCAGTCTCTAAAAGTGACTCATTTCATTCAAAAACTGACTCTTCTCTGCTCATTAGCATTTTCTTTAGGTAAACAATAGAGGCTTAACATAAAAGAGGGAACTTTAGTAAGATGGTTCCATACCCTAGATCTTAGTGGTGTAAAAGCTGGTGACAGGTCCCCTTTAAACTGTGGCTGAGATAACAATTGCATTGATTTTATAAACTCCCCTTTTCATAATGGCATGTAACTAGGGTGGGATACAAAAGTATTTTTATGGGCGATATACAGAAATTCACTGTGGTATGAGACTACTTTCCATATTCAGTCTTTTAATGAATTAAACACCCCTTAAATTTACCAGAATCACTACCAAGACCATAGGATGTAGAAATTAACTGAAAGCATTTTCCTTCTTCATAGAATAGAATTTTAAATTTACTTCAAAGGGTCCTTTGGCTGCTTTGTCACAATTTTGAGGCTGATGTTAAGTGTTTATACCAAAAAGAACAATGACTTTTCAAAAAAAAAAAAAAGTTTGTTTGTGAATGCAGCAAGCAGTGTATTTCTGTAGCCACCAGCTAAAAACTAAACCTCATTATGGATCCAATATACAGAGCAGATGCGTCACCCGCGCCTATGTGTAGGACAATAGACACGTCCTTACATGATCTCCTCAATACAATAACATACAGCTGTAGCATTTATCTCAGCATCACAAACACATAGACAATGAGAGCTAATGATTCCCAGACATCACAAGTGATGGAAATCAGTGGCGTTGTTGTTTATCATGGCTCCGGTGGCCAATAGCCTGTACACTCTCCTTTGTTCACAATGACGTCTTATGTAAAGTAGGAATTTTAGTGTCTTAGGCGGTGTTAGGAAAAAAGATTAATTCTAGTCATGTAAATGTTTCAAAAGGGATACTGTTCCTGTAATTGGTGGTGCTTTAGCACTGAAGTCAAGCTCTCCCCACCTCAGAATTCCCCTTTCATTGTACAGACTTAAGAACACCTGACTTACAGACGACCCCTAGTTACAAATGGACCTCTGGTATTTGGTAATTTACTTTACTTTAGTCCTAGGCTACAATGATCAGCTATAACAGTTATCACAGGTGTCTGTAATGAAGCTTCATTATTAATCCTGGTTCTGAGGACAACCCAAAAGTTTTAAAATCCAATTGTCAAAGAGACCAAAAAAAAAATTTGGCTAGGGTTACAATGATAAAATATACAGTTCAGACTTACATACAAATTCATACAAACTGCCTGAAATTGATATCTCTAAATCCAGGGACATCACTAACCGACGCTCAGGTAGACTGGTGCACGGTGACAATCACCGCAGTGGGGGGAGAGCTTGACTTAATTTCTGAATCTCTGTCTCCGTGACATACAATTTATATCTAATTTCAAACGTTTTGGACAATGCCCCCATGATCTATCTTTTTGCGGTGTGCGGCCCGTATCATGTGTGGCACCGTATCCCCACTGTTCCACTATTGCCGTCTATGGGAACGTACATGTATGGCCCCGCAGACGGCAGTGTATATGAGCCCTAACTGTGGCCATCTGGAGGGAAGAAGGATTGTTAATGAAGAAATGGAGCTATAAAGCAAATAATAATTAATGGCACATGCAGTCATGAGCAAAATAACATAAACCCTGAATTCTGTGGTTTTAAATTTGTTACATAGCAAAAAAAAAACATCTGGACAAAGAAACTTAAAATTAAATAAATATAATGGCACATGAGCAACAAAACACAATATACAGTTTCCTTCATGTAATTATTTCATTCATGTTGAACTAAACTGATTTATTGAAAAGGGGACAATCCCTTTTAACTTACTTACTGCTTCCACGAGAAATAAAAGAAGTAGCAGACAAGTGCTGCTAATTGATTGGCAATAATTGATCATCAGCAGGCATGACCCCTCTATAAAAGCAGAAGTTTTGGGCAGCAGCAATTGTTTCAAAGTGAATCAATCTCTGTTTCCCATCAATTGAGAATAAGTACATGAATCCAAATAAGTTGGATTCCATCATTCTGCAGCAGAAAGGGTATTTACAGGTTACTTTCCAAACAGTTGACAATATTCTATGACTGAGATAGGATTTTAATGTTCAAGTTCATGACAGTACAAGACAGCGAAAGGCTAAAGAAATATGGCATGTTTGGAAAAGTTGTAAAATTAAAGCCTTTATGTTCTTAAAAGAACATGGCAACACAGCTTAAAGGAAAACTACTGCCGGATTGTATATTTATTAACCAGTCACGTAGCTGGGTAGCTTGCAGCAGTGTGAATACTGCTATATGCTTTATGGTAGTGTTGCTGCACTGCTGTAGTCATAAATTTGAATTCTTATGTAAATGAAGCACAAGTGCTTTAGGGGCGTCACCATATTTGTAACTGCCTTCCTCCGATCTAACCCCCTTCTGCTGTCATAATCTCACAGCAACACAACTATCAGCCCTGTACTGCCACAAGAGTGGGAAGGGGTTAGAGCCAAGGGATGGGGAGCCAGCTCACGAATAACAGACAGAGACCCCAGAGGGGCTCTGGTGACGCCTTCCAAAGCACTTGTGCTTAATTTACAGGAAATAGACTTGTATGACTGAAGTAGCGTAGCAGTGCTAGTAGCAAACTAGCACTGTTGGGAAAGTAGGGAACCCAGTGTGAATACCGTATTTTTAGGACTATAAGGCGCACAAAAAATCCTTTGATTTACTAGGGAAAAGTGCAACAGTGACCAGAGATACCGGGATGCAGCTGCCTGTGTTCCTACCACATGCACAATACATTTACAATTCAAGGCAAATGTAATATCCTTGAAAGGAATATAAAGCCAAGAGGCAATGTCACATTAATAACACTCTGATGTGATAAGAGATGTGACACGGTGGCTTATAACTTCCAGGACTCATAATGTTTGAATGCATCACAAAGCAAATAGAAGAAAGGGAACCTGTCATTGCCCGGCACAAGCCAGCGTAATGCACATCTCATTAATCAGACTGACTGCATGCTTGACTGGCACTCGCACAGCGGCTTCCAGTTCCCAGAGGCCCTGAACTTCTCTGCTCCCTCTCATGCCTTGAATACATTCCCAGTTATGCAATATATACTACAACCAGAGTATCCAAGAGTCACAAAGTGATTATATAGAAATATAAAAGCTTAGGAGGAATATTATGGGTCTCAAATCCATAAGTACATCTTTGGAAGGACATACATTTTTACTAAAATGTATAAATTTTGGATAAAAGTCCATGTTTTGCTTTTGGTTTTACTAAAAATTTTCAACAATTTGCTTTCCGCAGCACACATGTTTTTCCATACATTGCAGGATGCTGAATCCTATCCACGGCCAGGTTTGGCTTGGTCTGTAGTCCTTATCTCTTCACAAAGCTCGCATGGCTTCCGATATACAGGTTATTTTATTTATATATTTGGTTAAAAGTCACTCATGATTTGTGTTCAGGAGAGGAATGAGAGCTTTGGAGTCAATAAGAGTCTGATGTATTTCATGCTGAATGGGACTAAGCAGCCTGCAATGTATAAGAAATCATGAAAGCTGCAGAACACTGATGGTTGAAAATCTTTCGTAAAATTTCATAATTTATCAAAATATAATATACAAGTTATGCAATTTTTACCCAAGATTAATAGATTTCAGTAAAACAAAATGTTTCTCAAAGGTGTCCATGGGTTAATCAATAGATTCTGTGTAAGGATGGTAAGGCTATGGCTTGCAGGGCAGCATGGTGGCTCAGTGGTAAGCACTACAGCCTGGCAGCACTGGGGTCCTGGGTTCAAATCCCATTCAGGTCAACTTCTGCTAAGAATTTGTATGTTTCTCTGTGTTTGTGCGGGTTTTCTCCTGGTCCTCCGGTTTCCTCCCACACTCCAAAAAAAACATACTGGCAGGTTGATTAGATTGTGAGCCCCATGAGGCACTAATTTGTCGGAATCTGTGATCGCTATATAGATAAAGGAATTATTATTATTAGAGTGGACTGAGGAAGTTATTGGGAGGCTGGCAGCACATGTTTGTGAAAACTGGACCATGTGCAGGGGAGTCCTTGCATCATAGAAAATGATGGTGCAAGGAGTCATAGCAGCACAGTTTTAATAGTCATAATATGCAGATATATTATCAAAATTCTATAATAGTCACAAGCAATTTTTTTTTATGGAATCCGGAAGTTTCAGATTTCTAAGCTCAATATAACATTTCTAAACAAAAGCCGAAGGCACAATCAAAGTGACCCTGACACGTTGCGCTGTTATTACCTGTGAATGCTTTGACACCCAATGACGAAGAACATTCAATACCCGGTTTGTAGCTGCCCTCCGTATTATGAACTCTTTGTCGCACATCCTTTCCATATTGTTAAAACCTTCCGAAGGAATAAAGACAAAAATGTCACAGATAACATTTCATATACTGCAATAATTTCAAGAATGTTTGGTCCAACACAAGTCTATTCATAGTCTGATTGTTCCGGAAAATGCTGTGTCTGTCTTCAGACACTTCCATCGAGGGTCACGAGCACAAATAATACAATTTCGTGTTGTAGTCTGGAAGGCAGAGCAGTTATAGGGTGTTCAATTTAATTAAACGAGGAATTGCCTGCTATATCCACAAGAAAGACTGAGATTGAGGAGCAACTGAACTATTGGAAATTAAATTTCCCCTCAGGCGATAGGAAATTTGGTAAAAAATTAAGTTCAAAAGGTTCTGGTTTTATAAGAAGAGGATACAACATCATGGAAATTGGAACAAGACGAAATACAATGATGATGTTGATGCATTTGCCACATTCACATATATTAGTAGAATCAGGTATTTCACACCTGGGTCAGACATTGGTGATTGCTGTGCAATAGGTCATTGTATGAATGTACTATTATGCATTTTGCATCTTCTCCTATGGAAAGTATAAATGTTATGCTGGGTCTGAAAAAGTAGACGTAGACAATGGGCCCTGAGACCAAACGCTCTTCCTAGCTGTCCCTATTGATTTGCCTTACCTACCCTAAGCTGTGGGAGACAACTGGTCAACGTTCCCTTCCTGTACCAAAGTGCAAACACAAAAACTAAGCCAAGACAATAGAAACATAGAGGGATAGTTGCCAAATACGGGTCCGAACCTGGAGGACAAAGCAGTACAAAATTGCTAGGAAAGTGGAGTCAGTAATTCATGCAAAAAGTCAAAGAAACCAGAATATTGAAGACAAATTTTTTTAAAAAAAGCTATTTTAGTACATGACAATAGCAGGCAAAGAGCAATAAACCACAAAACCTTATATGATATACCAAAGCCCGGTCTAGAAGATGATCTAGAATCGGTTCTCTGAGGCGGGGGAGAGAGATTCTGTCAATCAGTGGATTAACTGTTAGTTAACCAAAGCAGAGTTCACAGGAGACAAGATGGGTGTGTTGGGACAGGTGTGACATTAGGATCAATACAATCTTGTGTTTATCTCCAAAATTTCTGTATCATACGGTAGGGATCAAAAATCGATTGGACATTCCTCTTAAAAAACAGGTGTCCTTCTGTCAATTCATGAAAAAATTTGCTTTAGGAACAACAAAGGAATAAAAAACGGCAGTCAAGGAAAGCTGCCAGGTGTTCTGTAATACAAAACACACAAATGTAGTGTCCAATAAGAAACATCTACAGTACAAAGGGTTCTGAATAAAATGAAATTATACTTTTTGCAAACAAATGGGAAAAAATAGTTTTTTTCTTGTTTATTTTAATCTTAAAATCTTTTTAGAAGCAAGAAGTCAGAGACACAAGAAGAGGCAGGCTCCGGGGGGAAACCGAGCTCCTCAAGACAAATAATACCCTCCACTCCTGTAAGAGAAGCTGCAATTAAATGGCGGCTATGTTATCACCTTTGCCAGAAGCTGACAGTGATTATATATCATCACACCTGAACAGATTATTCATTGCTCCGCTCCAGATATGTATATAAACACCTTCCAGACAATGTATGTCTTCTGTTCGCTGCAATTATCCTAATTATAATGTATGATAATGCAGACAGAAATTATACTTCTCTTGCCCTGGATGCCAGTTACAATGAAATCTTTATAACACAACGAGGCCACGGAATTAAACAAGGAGAAAAAAAAAGGTTTTATTTAAAAAAAAAATCGTGGAGATGGGGGTTAGAGCTGATAATTAAAGACAGCGATAATAGCAATAATACAGCATATCTGCAGCGCTGACATGTCACACACACCATATGGATGTTGTGATATGATCTGTAATAATAATAATCATCTTTCGCTTGTTGGGTGTGTGTTTTTTTTTTTCTTAAAAAATGTTCAATAAAAATATCTGATTTAAAATAAATAATAATCATCTTTATTTTTATAGCGCCATCATGTTCTGTAGCGCTTTACAGATTCTGGGAAACATATTCAAATAAAATAAGACACTACAGAGTAATAACAATAGGAACAATAGGAGTAAGGGCTCTGATCGCAAGAGCTTACGGTCTATGAGCTGTACACTGGATCCTAATAACATTTTGCCTACTGTATTATCCATGCATCTGTTTACCTGTGTAAAATTGAGCTGAGCCAACATACCATGAGGACTTGGAAATGGTCTTGGTTTTTTTTCTTGTGGTAAGTATTCTATCAATGTATCTATGCTCTTCGACACCACCGTGGGGCAGATTTACTTAACCAGTCCCGTCGCGATCCCGCGGTGCGTTGTCCAACGAGCGTCCCACCAGCTCCGCTTCTTATTGTGTCACCTGACCAAATCCCCCTCTTATTGTGCTCTGCTTTGGGGCGCAGCTGCCCACTCATATGTTGCCTCCACAGCATCCTCTTTTTCTTGTTTCCCCTCACCAGCTCCTCCTCTTATTATGCCCGCCCCCCCAAGCTTCCTCAGAAGCTCCTCCTCTTATGGTGCCCCCCAGCAGCTCCTCCTCTAATGATGCCCCCCAGCAGCTCCTCCTCTAACGGTGCTCCCCAGCAGCTCCTCCTCTTATGGTGCCCCCCAGCAGCTCCTCCTCTAATGATGCCCCCCCAGCAGCGCCTCCTCTAATGGTGCTCCCCAGCAGCTTCTCTTCTTATGATGCTCTCAGCAGCTCCTCTTCTTATGGTGCCTCCCAGCAGCTCCTCTTCTTATGGTGCCTCCCAGCAGCTCCTCTTCTTATGATGCCCCCCAGCAGCTCCTCCTCTAATGGTGCTCCCCAGCAGCTCCGCCTCTAATGGTGCTCCCCAGCAGCTCCTTCTCTAATGGTGCCCCCAGCAGCTCCTCCTCTTATGATGCCCTCAGCAGCTCCTCTTCTTATGGTGCCTCCCAGCAGCTCCTCTTCTTATGGTGCCCCCCAGCAGCTCCTCTTCTTATGATACCTCCCAGCAGCTCCTCTTCTTATGGTGCCTCCCAGCAGCTCCTCTTCTTATGGTGCCTCCCAGCAGCTCCTCTTCTTATGGTGCCCCCCAGCAGCTCCTCTTCTTATGATACCTCCCAGCAGCTCCTCTTCTTATGGTGCCCCCTAGCAGCTCCTCTTCTTATGCTGCCCCCTAGCAGCTCCTCTTCTTTTGGTGCCTCCCAGCAGCTCCTCCTCTTATGGTGCCCCCCAGCAGCTCCTCCTCTTATGTTGCTCCCCAGTAGCTCCTCCTCTTATGTTGCTTCCCAGTAGCTCCTCCTCTTATGGTGCCCCCCAGCAGCTCCTCTTATGGTGCCCCTCAGCAGCTCCCCCTCTTATGGTGCCCCCCAGCAGCTCCCCCTCTTATGATGCCCTCAGCACCTCCTCCTCTTATAGTGCCCCCCAGCAGCTCCTCTTCGCATGGTGCCCCCCAGCAGCTCCTCCTCGTATGGTGCCTCCCCAGCAGCTCCTCTTCTTATGGTGCCCCCCAGCAGGTCCTTTTCATATTGTTGACCCGCTCTTCTACTTCCTTTCTTTGTTGCTGCTTAATAGAAAATAATAAATAAGTGCAGCTACTTACCTCTGCAGCTCCTGTTGAATAAAGCTCTGAAGCTTTGTTCTGGGACATACCCCCCACTGCCAGGGACTTAGCCCATAATCCGAACTATCCTGCTGGACCCGGGTAGTTGGGAGGTATGCTTTCTAAGCTTAAATATAGATTATAAAGCCATTCTCCATGGTGCTGTACACAGAACATAAACATTCCCATTACACGGCCTTCTCTGTAACATAATGGAAAACCTATTAACTGAACACTGTTGTTTAGCTACAGGAAGAAACCCTCTACAAAGCCACGGAGGATGGAAGAAGGTTCTCTTATTTATTATACCAAGGCTAGACTCATACAGCAATCTAGGGCAGCCACCGGCAAAGAACCATTGACAGAAAGTCACAGAGTAGATAATGGCACTGGCTTTCATATCTGGACTCTGACACAGACAATGCAGATAAATCATGGCCCATCTTATCAGTCAGCGGCAGCGTGTTAGCTTTCCCTCACCTCTCTGTCACAGACCAAGTTGTGATTTATGGACCCTGTTCACATGACAGAGATGTTCGCCATGTCTTTCTCTCTGTTTTGCATATATCATGATACATATTTAAAATACCTTACAAATCATCTGTCACAAGGACAATGATGGAGTCTGTATGGTGTAAAAGCTGTGAGGACAGCTGCGGACATCCGCGACAGGTTGTACTGTGACAGTTATATCCATAAATGAATAAATGCTAATAAATATCAACTAAACAGCGTTTCCTAGTCTGCAAACACTGGGAAAATAATTGTATTAGGCAATTTTTTGCATACTGGTGACGGACACGTTTTGTGCTATGGCATATCCATTCATGTCTATGGACACGACGAATGCACAAATAGTGTACGTTTGTTGTCCTGTGCGTCTGTCTCCTTTTTTTTTTTTGGATTCGGGTCTGGCCGGGATTCACTAAGGTAGTTCCTCCGACGCCCACCAGGTGGCGCTGCTTCGCTGAAGTTCCCCGAGGCCTGCTGGAATGCCCTGAAGTTCACCGGCCTATACCTGGTGAAGGTAAGTGCAAGTTCCGCGACACTTTTTTTTTTTTAAATGCGGCGGTTTTTCCGAATCTGTCGGGTTTACATTCGGCCACGCCCCCAATTTCCGTTGCGTGCATGCCGGCGCCGATGCGCCACAATCCGATCGCGTGCACCAAAATCCCGGGGCAAAACAGGGAAAATCGGCGCAAATCGGAAATATTCGGGTAACACGTCGGGAAAACGCGAATCGGGCCCTTAGTAAATGACCCCCAATGTGTGAAGAAAAATGTATCAGTTTTTGTAAATTTTAAGCTACATTCACATGAACTTATGATTTCTCCAGTCCTGTATTTCCGCGCTGTATGGATCTGAATATATGGGACATTTTTGCACCGTTTCCGTATAAAATACAGTGAGCAGCAAATGATGCATGGCTAACTATTGGCTGCCTGACATAATGCACCTCCCATTGGTTCTGGATAATGTACATAAATATACGGCAGCATACGGCGCACAACCGCATGCAGCATGTATTTTATACCTTTCCATTAACTTCTATGGGGCATACGGACGCAAGTACATGAGAAAATAAAACATATATTTTTATTTGGCTCAAAAACTGTAAAGTGCGGTGCACAATACAACCATTCAATGAAAGGCTGTATTGCCCATTGAAAAGAATGGGGATGTATGGTACCTGTATATACATCCGTTTTCACACATGTGTATGAATATAGCCTTAGATGTATACATTGCAGCATATGTCGGATGCAAAAAACAAGATGTGAGCCCAGACCTACTATACAGCCATTCAATTGTTTCAGGACCATATTATACAACATGTGCAAATGTTTTATTCAAAAATTTCCAATAAAGTCAAAATCTTCCAAAATCTTGCTGGTTGCCCTTGGATTCAGACAGCGGTTTAACTGACCAAACAACTTGGGTGGACACGTGCAATTCTTTCCAAGCTCCCATAATGATTTGCCTAAACACATTTTCTAAAGAGGCTACCGGGGCGTGGAGTCAGTGTCGGACTGGGTTTCCTTAGGCCCACCAGAGAAAATCAATTTGAGGGCCCACTCTTCCTTATCCCCCAGGAAATATACTCTAGCAGCCTCCAAATTGTGATGTTTTCTGATGGACCTCTGGGGTTCAGTATTGGGTTGAGCCAGGGCCCACCGGAGGATCCTCTGGTACTCTGGTGGGCCAGTCCGACACTGCGTGGAGTAGCCGGAGCTGAGGCTACACGGAGAGGCTATTCCACCCCCAGTAGCCTCTTTGATCCTCCTAGAGTGATGGTGAACCTATGGAACGGGTGCCAGAGGTGGCACTCGGGACCTTTCTGTGGGCACCCAGGCTGTCGCCCAGGATAAAGTTCACCAGACAGGACTTAAATTTCTTGGCACTCTTTTAAAGTGACATATCCTTGACTGATTGGAACTGCAAGAGGAGTAAGAAGGTGTGAACAGCCCCAGAATATTTTTGGAGGTCCTACTACTGGCCCCACGATTCTTCCTGTACAGAGAGACCCTGGAGAGAAGCTACAATGATGTCTGAATTTGCCTTCCTGCTTTCAACTGTATTGGTGGCCTGAGGTGGCTGATACGATTGACTGTTGTGGAACAAAAGAGAGCAATAAGTTACTGTTTAAATTGTCAAGTTGGCACTCGATGGTAAATAAGTAGGTTTTGGTTGAAGTTTGAGCACCCGGTCTCTAAAAGGTTTGCCATCACTGACCTACCAGATATCTTCAGCGCACAGCTGCAAGGTGCTGCGCGCACTTATCCACATACGCAGTAGCTCCGGCTTTTGAGCTGAGATTGCGCAGCTGCTGGCCTGTGTTCTGCACATGTGCAGAACTCCGGCTTCGCGAACGAGGGCAAGGAGGAACAAAGAGGCTACAGGGGCGTGGAGTAGCCATGCCATGTAGCCTCACCTCTGGCTAAAGCAGTGATTTTCAACCTTTTTTGAGCCGCGGCACACTTTTTATACTTAGAAAATCCTGGGGCACACCACCAACCAAAATAGCACAAAATGACACTAAAACAGTCATAAAAGGCCCCCCTTTACTAATAAAAAACCTCTAACGGCCTCCCTTTACTAATTAAGAGCCCCTAGCGGCCTCCCTTTACTAATTAAAAGACCCTAGTGGCCTCCCTTTACTAATTAAAAGACCCTAGCGGCCTCCCTTTACTAATTAAGAGCCCCTAACGGCCTCCCTTTACTAATTAAGAGCCCCTAGCGGCCTCCCTTTACTAATTAAAAGACCCTAGCCTCCTCCCTTTACTAATTAAGAGCCCCTAGCGGCCTCCCTTTACTAATTAAGAGCCCCTAGCGGCCTCCCTTTACTAATTAAAAGGCCCTAGAGGCCCCCCTTTACTAATTAAAAGGCCCTAGAGGGCCCCCCTTTACTAATTAAAAGGCCCTAGAGGCCCCCCTTTACTAATTAAAAGGCCCTAGAGGCCCCCCTTTACTAATTAAAATGCCCTAGAGGGCCCCCCTTTACTAATTAAAAGGCCCTAGAGGCCTCCCTTTACTAATTAAAAGGCCCTAGAGGCCCCCCTTTACTAATTAAAAGGCCCTAGAGGCCCCCTTTACTAATTAAAAGGCCCTAGAGGCCCTCCTTTACTAATTAAAAGGCCCTAGAGGCCCCCCTTTACTAATTAAAAGGCCCTAGAGGCCCTCCTTTACTAATTAAAAGGCCCTAGAGCCCCCCCTTAACTAATAAAAAGCCCCAGCCTCCCTTTACTAATAAAAAAAGACCCTAGCTACCTTCCCTATACAAATAATAACCTCATATACTTAACCTTGATGTCTTCTTCCGCGTACCTTCACTCCTAATGGCGATCCGCCCACCTTCTGTAGCTCCTACACCGTGCGCCTCTGGTCACGTGACTTACGCGACCTGACGTCAGGTCGAGTCAGTCACGTGACATGGGCTGCGCGGTGCAGGAGCTACAGAAGATGGGCGGATCGCCGACGCGACGCTTGTAGGTAAGTATGGGGGCGAAACACGGGGGTGCGGCGGCAGCGCTACACAGGGGCACCATGGTTCGGAGAACTTTCCCCGCGGCACACTCAACCATGTGTCGCAGCACACTAGTGTGCCGCGGCACACAGGTTGAAAATCACTGGGCTAAAGGATTAGCCCTAAAAAGGACTATACTTACATTCGTAAGATGAAGCTACCACCGGATCTACCTTAATAGGTAGATCCGTGGTGGTAGGTTTCCTTTAAGCCTTAGATCATCAAGGTTTAAGTAAAGAAACCAAGAAACTATAAAATAAATTATCATACAGACATACAGAGTATATATAGAGTAATATGAAAGCCGGTATTATTTTACTTTCATTCCAAGATTTGCAGAGCTTTTAACACCAACTGAGACGCAATTACTATAAGTGATATCAGCTCTTAGGAGACATCTACTTCATGCTCTTACCTGGTGGGCTCCCATGGCCAGCAGCCGCTGTAGCAATGGCAAAGGCTGAGGCGGGTGAGACAGAACAACACCGAGAATTGTCAGAAGTCTGCACTGTAAAACAATGAATCCAAAAATCAGATTTCAAGTAGTAAAGCAATGCAAAACAGCACAAAAATGTAACTTCTGAGACGTGTTTTTTTCCGATTAGTAATTGTAACCCATCTCAATACAATTAGGAAATCAATAAGAATCCCAAAACCTGAATTTCCACTGCACAGGTGGAATCCAAATACCATGAAACAATTTATTTATATATAATTACGATTACCCGGGAGAAGAAATTAGCGTTGGCAATTCTCTATATATATGCATTATCTGATAAGGTTCATATCCATAAATAAATAGTACAAGCAGTGCTGTAAGTACTAATAGTGATCAAAACTCTGTGTCCCAAAAAAGAATAAATGTCTCTGTCCACTTACTAGACTTCTCTCCTTCTCCGTTCCTGCTGCCTCCTCTCTGCACTGCACAGTTCACTGCATGAGCTTTTATCCACAGAAGTCTCCCGTTTTGGGAGAGTTTAAAGGAAACCTACCACTGCTTGGATAATGAAATCATGCAAGCAGACCACCCTGTAGGCTACTTAATGCTGATGCCGGCACATAGTTTAGTTAGGCTCGGCGAACTTTAGTTGAGCTAAAAAAACGATTTTCTTACATATGTAAATGAGCCCTCCGGTGCTATCCTACGTCACCTTCGGGCTGGCGATGGCTTCCGATGTTTAATTATTCCAGCCAACTTCAAATTACCCTCCTCCTTCAGGTGCCGAGAGCCGTGACGTCACCAAGCTCTCGGCACCTATCGCCGGCCGGCTGTCCGAGACTTAGTGTTTGCGCATGCGCGATAAGTGCCGAGAGCTTGTTGACAACACGGCTCTCGGCACCTGAAGGGGGAGGGTAATTTGAAGTTGGCTGGAATAATTAAACATCGGAAGCCATCGCCAGCCCGAAGGTGACGTAGGGTAGCACCGGAGGGCTCATTTACATTTAGTAGTAAAGCAGTGGTAGGTTTCCTTTAACAAACCTACTGTAATATTGGAAGTTGAACGGAAGGTCTTCAGTTTACCTTCCACTCCACATTGACTTCAGAAGAGGAAATGTATCAAGCTTTCTGCGCCAGAATTTGCTGCATTAAGGGTCTCATACAGTTTTAGGCACTTTTCCAACAAGTACAAAAAAGGGGCAGTGACTTTGCAGCAAAAGATTACACCGAAAAATTACGGTAAGTCAAAGCACCAAAAAACTGCGCAGTGAACCAGACCAACTAATAGATGGTGCAAAGTATGACTATCTTACACTATTCAGAATCAGACACAGTCATATCTGGCGCCGCAGAAGCCTGGTCTAGTCTCCACTGGACTTATGTGCGACACGTTACTCAATCTGCCGATGTACAGAAGGAAGCAAATTGCATCATCTAAAATGCTCTACAACACATATATGAAAAAATTAGACACTTTGAAGCCATTTTTACAACAGAAGTGGGAGGTGCTTCCTGCGGAAAAGGGGAGTGGCCTAAATTGAAATGCTGTGCGGTAAGAATTTGTATAATTTGTAACGCAATTTTCTGGCATAAACTAAGCCAATTAAAAGGTGACTACAAAGTATAACAGCATGCGAGATTGATCATTTAGTATAAAGACACGGAGGGATATTTATCATGCACCGGTGCTCGTGCTCCGGCATATAATAGTCCTGCCGCTGCATTTTCACAGCGTGATACATCAAGAGGCTGCGCAGCGTTTATTCACATGTGAAAAGTCGCCAGCCGCTACAAGTGTGTTACTGTCCCCGCGCTGGCCCACTCCCAGCCGGCCGCACCTTCTACTCGGCTGGCCACGGTGCCCCTTCATGCCCCACTGGCGTGAAGGTGGCGGAGAGGGCAAAATAATTGCAAGTGCCACCAATAAGCTGGCATTTGCTATTATTTCAGGGCCTCTATGCCACTGACGTGGCGCAGAGGTCCTGATAAATATGCCCCACTGTAATATATTGGACTGTGTAGTCTAGTTATTAGTATTGGTCAATCATGGTGAACTATTTAGAAATCAAGTGTCCAAACTACAACCAAAAACCACTTATTCATCGCAAAGTGCAAACACGGCAGTAACTTATTGCTAACTGCTCTGCCACATCTTTAAATCGTATTGCTATCATTGTAGCGTCCCTACAGGGCCCCATTAAACAGGAAGAATCACAGGGCCCGGAGAATGAGCTATAAGGATAATCCAGCCATCTCTACGCCTCCTTGCTCCTCCCACATGTCCAATCAGGCAAATTCTGTGTTAGGGCAATGTCTTGCTTGCCTACAGAGAGTGTTCTGGGTGTAACCATAGATGCCATAGATTCCCCATCACTGGTATAGATAGTTTAGTATATGCGCCCTATGATATTTCACGTCACATGACACAGTTTAGTCCAGAATGGAGCGGATATATAACATATACAGACACTAGTGGATAGATAGAGTACAATTTATATCACTAATGGACCAAACATTTTTGTAGTGGTTCTACATTATTATGAAATTTTGTATTCAGACTCTAAAATCATAATTCCAAAATAGTGGGGACTGTATTAGTTACTGTTCAGAACAGCCAAGCCGGGTTATGTCAATAATTGTTCATTGTTGAAAACGGATTCCTCTACCTCTCGCGAATATCTTGTCTATGGGAAGTTTCCATGACAACATTCTTTATAAACAGCCTTTGTCTAGAAATATATTTTTTCATCGGGAGCTTTCGTTTCCATGGTATTTTAAAACTTCTTTCCCATCTGCAGATCTCGTTACATAATATAGATAAGGAATCCATTAATAAATGGCAAGCGGTAATTAACAATACCTGGTGTAAGAAAAACCAGAAGACTAAAATAGAGAGAATATGCAATTTTACTGGTATAAGCAAAAGGTTTTGTATGTAATATACAGTATTTTTCAGACTATAAGGCGCACCAGATTATAAGGCGCACCATCAATAAATGCCTGCTAAGCCGTTTAGGTTCATATATAAGGCGCACCTGATTATAAGGTGCACCTGATTATAAGGATGAATGATCAGCAGGTGGCATACCTGTGCACAGTTCAAGGCAGCTGTTGTCTGTAAGTAGGTTCATATATAAGGTGCACTGGTCTACAAGGCGCACCTTTGATTTCAGAGAAAATCTAAGGATTTTTAGTGCGCCTTATAATTCTGAAAAATACGGTAATAACATGTCATTAGGTTTATGGTATAAAATAATAGTTTGCAGGAAGTCACTGATCAAAGTCCTGATGAGGAAAGAGGAAACTCTGAAGAAGGCTCCGAAATGAGAGAAAGGCAACATCTGTCCAGCATTTTACTCGATCAGAGTATATACTAGCGCTACATCTCTAAATATATCATCGAAATAATCTATCCAATTAGCAGTTCTTCAGATCACAAAGACAGCTGAGCGCTGTGGAGACAGAGTCCAATCAAGTGCGTAAATTACAATGGTAAATTTCAATGCTTCACAGGATTAACTATATGACAGCTGTCAAAAATGACAATTTTCTTGTCAAAGGCGCTCATGTGCGCATGAGCTTCCAGTTTTTATTTTGCCTTACCATTTTCTTTTTTAAAAAAGAACCATCGTCTTGTAGGGGGATCAGTGATCAGTATCTCAAAATGGGAGCAGCTTTTTACAAGGCCTAGACGAAAAGGGGCCTGAGGACAGGTAAGGCAAATAAAGGGCAAACAATGGCGATCATTTATCTTATCTAGTTTTTGCCTGTCTTTTTTCCATCTGCTTCTTTGGTAATTTATCAATCTCTCTTTTTTCTTGTGTTTTTCAGATTTTTTTGGAGACATTTGTTAAAAAAAAATGTTGCACAAGCTTGGTATTTTGGAGTTTTTTTTTTTTGGAGTATTTTGCGCCAAAAAAGATCTCAAATTTTAATTGAATTGATAAATTTCATTTGCAACATTTAGCACATCTGGAATAAAAGATAACTGTGTTTTGCTGACGATAAACAAATGTCTGGTAGACATTTCAAAATGTCCCCAAAAAAGCGTAAAAAAATTGTAATGTTCCAAAAAGTTTCACAAAAGACAGAAAAAAAAGGAAGAAAAATAAAAATAAATGACCCCATTGACTTTCAAATAAAGAGGCCACAAGACTTTTCAACTTAGTTTTGTATTTGCCAACATTTGGCCAAGGGGGAGATGAGAGTTGGGTTTTGTACAACAAATTATTATTATTTCTTTTTTAAACCCAGCCACACCCCCTTTTCATTTCTGACACACCCCGTTTGAGTACTGTACAAATTGGTCACACCAAAACAGTTAGCTTATAAAGTGCTCAGATAACATTTAAGAACCTGGCAGATGCAGACGCTTTCCTTTGGCTCAGACGATCTGCACCCTATTCTCTAATGCCTCCAAAATGTTTTTAGTAAATATAATGCAATAATGTACATAACAGTGAGGGGCACCAAGATGCCATGCCAGGATGATGAGTTAAGTCTTTCTTGCCACAGAGCTACTCAAATTAGATGGTACACTTGTGCTCTATGGTCAAAAGTCACCCAAGGGGGGAGGGGGGGGGGTAATTTATTAATCCACCAGCGCCAGACTGCTGCCCTAATCTGTGCCAAAAAAGTACTGTTTTTGACACTTTTCTGACTTGTTCGACAATGGAGTGTGGTTTCTGGAAAGGGGCATGGTCTCTAGAAAAAGAGGCGTGATCGAGGCACCAGGAGTGCTAGATTCCTGGAAAGCCCCTTTAATGTTGCATGCAAAGAAAAAAAGGGTCTGCAAGTGCTATGATAGCCCCAGGTAGGTATATAATAATCTTTGTTATGCATAGATCATTATTATTGTAGCCAATGTGTTACAGACCGATACATAACAAGTATTTCTCTGTGAAAGATATCAGACAATCGGCTATTACCTCCTGCGGGACGATAACGAAGATGGCGTGGCGTTGACGGAGATCGGCAGGGAGAATTCTCAGCTGGGTCTGTAGAAGCGTTACTTTCAGGAATGGTCCTGTCTAGTGACACAGACTCTAAAACAGCAGCTGTATAAAAAGATAATAATATAAAATGTACATGTTTAAACAATGTGCTTGATTTACGATTAGTGTTAAAAGGGAACCCGTCATAAGGATTTTGTCAACTGTTCCCCGAGAAGGATTATGTACAGTACAAATCCTTTCGGATAGTATTCAGCCACAGGCCAGTGTGATTCTTCTCCAAACCAACACCCCTGGGATATGTTCACTTATATCAGTTTTTTTCCCCCAATAAATTTTTCATTAGTTTTATTATTGGTGTTGTCGATTTTAGAATGAAAAAAAGGTGCGGATGATAGCAATTGATATAGGTGAACACAACATTACCTTTTTCTCCATAATGCTAAATTTCCCAGAATATTTGGGAAGTCATGTCAAATAAAGGAAGTTCATGTGAATGGATTCCCTTTAAAAATATTGACAAATACAACAGTGTTCATTCTCTAGTCTATAACATTACAGATAATTACCACTGAGATACCATGGTCAGAAGTGACCAAGGTATCTGCGAGGTTCTTTCTAGCAACCAAAAGGCTGAAACCCATGCCAGGTTATATAAAAAAAATATCTTTATGAATAAAATCTCTTTACCATATGTCAAATTAAAAACAACACAAAAAGTAAAACACAAACCATCTAAAATTGGCTGAATATAAAATCTACAAAAATATTTATCCCACATAAAATCAGAAGCATCCATAAATATATTTCAGCAAAATTCAGCAAATAATCTTATTTTCTACAGAGCTCTACATAAAGATGGTGGAATACCCTACCTCTGTGAATGCTCCTCCGTAGCTTGTTACACAAATCAATGCGTGGATTTTCTGAATTCTCATCAATACATCCCGGGCTTTGTTCTGGAGAGGAGAGTCCTTTACTAAGGTCCAGAGGTACTTTGCCAGTGCTGGGTGGCGGAGAGGTTGCTGGGCTAAATACGGAGGTCGGGCTGCTTGTACTAGATGACGTAGATAAGTCTAAAGCCCCAATTCGTGAATTTAATGGAGAGTTTAGGGAAAGTTTTCTTGCCCTGACAGGTGACGATGTTCTAGAAAGCGACAATGGAGGGGGAGAAGAAAATTTGCGGCAGAGATGTGGTGACTTCCCATCTAGGCTTTGGCTAGATGCGAAGAATAATTCTAGAGATCTACATAAAAAAAGAAGGAAAGCAAATGACAGGTAATTATACTGTACCATATTATACACTATATTTACTGCCCTAAAGTAAAAATCAGGTAAGTGACCTTTAAATGGTGACATAATATGTCCTTTCACATCAGAAAAGGTTTGGTTGGTTGGTTTCAATCTTTCTAGACTTTATGGTAAACCATCATTTTATACAGATCATTGTTTATGAGATGGACATTGAGCAGAATTTAGCAATCTTTCTTGAAAAAAAATGTATATATTTTCCACCTCATTGTGACTTTATATAGCAGTGGTGGCGAACCTATGGCACGGGTGCCAGAGGTGGCACTCAGAGCCATTTCTGTGGGCACTCAGACCATCATTCCAGGATAGATTTCACCAAATAGGACCAAATCCACCTAACTCCCAGACAACTTTAGAGAAGCTTCTCTTAGCGTTGTATTAAAGAGACATTTCATTGGCTGTTTGGAACTGCGGGAAAAGTGAGAAGGTGTTGACAGAACTGCATTGTCTGTGGAGGTCCCCATTCTGGACCCAACATTCTTCTATAGAGAGACCCTGGAGAGAAGCTACGAGTCTGAATTTACCTTCCTTCTTTCAACTGTATTGGTGGCCTCAGGGGGCCAATACGATTGAAAGATGAAGAAGAACAGGGAGCTATAAGTTACTGCTTAAAATGCCATGTTGGCACTTCATGGTAAATAAGTGGATTTTGGTTGTAGTTTGGGCACTCGGTTTCTAGATGGTTCGCCATCACTGTTATATAGCAACTAATTCATTGTATATTCTCGAGTATAAGTATTTCAGCACAAAAAAATAATTAAAAAAAATAATTTGGCTTATACTTAAGTCTATAAAAAAATTAACTCTGTACTCACCTTTCCAACGCCCCCCAGGAGTTCTCTTCTTGCTTCCAGTCCTCAGGCTCCGCCTGCACACAGAATGACGTCACAGTTTGTGTGCCAGCATCACGCATGGACTGCTGGCTTTTTACTGGGGGCAGGGGCTAGCTGGCTATAAACCGGAGACAGTGGCTGCTGGCTATATACTGGGGGCAGGGGCTAGCTGGCTATATACTGGGGGCAGGGGCTAGATGGCTATACTGGAGGCAGGGACCGCTGGCTATATACTGGGGGAAGGTACTAGCTGGCTTTATACTGGAGGCAGGGCTGCTGGCTATATACTGGGGGCAGGGGCTAGCTGGCTAAATACTGGGGGCAGGGGCTAACTGGCTATATACTGGAGGCAGGGGCTAGCTGGCTATATACTGGAGGCAGGGGCTAGCTGGCTATATACTGGGGGCAGGGGCTAGCTGGCTATATACTGGGGGCAGGGGCTGGCTATATACTGGGGCAGGGGCTAGGCGCGTATATACTGGGGGCAGGGGCTAGCTGGCTATATACTGGTGGCAGGGGCTAGCTGGCTATATACTGGGGCAGGGGTTAGCTGGCTATATACTGGGGCAGGGGTTAGCTGGCTATATACTGGGGGGTATGGGCTGGCTATATACGAGGGGCAAGGGGCTGGCTAGCTTTAAACTGGCGGGGGGGCTGGACTGGCTAGCTATATACTGGCTAGATGCATTTCCCACCTTAGGCTCATACTCGATTCAATAGGTTTTCCCAGTTTTTATTGTAAAATTAGGTACATTGGCTCAAACTATAGGAGAGTCCAGATAAGCACAACAATTGATTGGCTGCAAGTATTTGGACCTTTGGCTCTGGTCCTGTATAGATTATCCAAAAAATAGGCAATACTCCAAAAGCAGGGTCTTGATTTCATGGTGCAACGTTTCGGTGGATCAAACTTATAAAGACAGACCTTTACTCTCATTGGTTAGAGGTCGGTTAGTGTAATAAGTAAAACCATTAAACAAATTCCAAATACCATATAAGCCAGTGGTAAACATACAGCAACGTGCATTGTGGAGATTCATATCACAATTTAACATATTAGGGATTATTTACTAAGGTCCCGCAGCCGCATTTCCCGATGGTTTCCCGGATCGCGCGGGGGATTGCGTTGCACGCGATCGGATTGTATCGCAATCGCGCTGGCTTTCACGCGGCACAAATTGGGGGGGCGTTGGGGCCGCGTCGCCGGCTGATCCAACGGATTCGGACAACGTGCAGGATTTAACATCTCAAATTGTGTTGCAAGACATGCACCGAGAAGAAGAAGGTGAACTCCGGCGGACCTGAGCGGGGAAGCGACACATGCAGGATATCGGGTACACGCTGGTAGTGAATCCCGGCAGACTTCATCCTCGTCGGACATTCCAGATTGGGGATTGCGCAGGGACCAGGTAAGTAAATGTACCCCATTATGTGTGGAATACATATTAAAAACAGTTCACCCCCTATAGGACCGCCACTAAATCTTAGCACGTAATTTATAAAAGTTTGTGAGTGAGTGGCCACATGTGTATAAGCGCCAAGCATTCACAGTAAACCGGAAGTGCCTGGTGTCAGCACATCACTTGTATCAATATGGCGCTTGCATATGTGGCTTTCTTCTCAGCCAATATCTTATTCCGCATCAAAATCCTTGGGGGTATCCCCTTTGTCTTAATTTGGTCATCATTTGTGTCATGTTTTTATTAGCTTTTGTCTCTTCTCCTGAGATTCTTTTAACACGATGAAATTGGCTTAATGGTAGAGAGTTAATCATTGATCGCGGATTATTACTCTCATAATGTAATATGGTGTTCTTATCTGTGGGTTTGATGTATAAATCAGTGGTAAACCACTCCTAAAGTGGCTAAAAAAACAGGAGGGATCTCCTGATACCAAAGGAAAGGCATAGCCAGGTTTCAAGAATTCCATTCATATAATGACACAAGCAATAACATAGCATCTATAGTCAAGAAGTGTTGGAATATCCTTAGTAATGAACCAACAAGGGGTCCGCAAATTCAATAGTCCTCCATTATTATCTTACAGACGGTCCCAAAATATTAGGGACCAATATGTCAAAGCAGACATTAGACCATCAAAGTCAACTATACAGAGGGAAATCAATGGACCTAACAGAAAGGGAAGTTTTCCATATCGGTCTTGCATCAATTGTCCCCACATGTTGAATGGAGAGATAGTCACATTTAACAACACTAGGGGGAGATTTATCAGAAGTGTCTGAGGTAAAAATTGCTCATGGCAACCAGTCAGAGCTGAGCTCTCATTTTCCCACAGCAGTTTTGAAAATGATAGCTGAGCTCTGATTGGTCGCTATGAGCAACTAGAACAGTTTTCCCTCAGACACTTCTGATAAATCTCCCCCTTGGTTTACAAGATACGGGTTTATTTAAACTGTAAGCAGGATTTTGTTATTTATATGTTAAGTTGCCCGTGCAAAATGAAATATACAGGTGAAACTGCACTGTTTTTTAAGATGAGATTCACACAATACGATATACGATTTGCAAAAAGAGGCTTGATTTACCTGTGAACAGACATTTTGCCGAGGTAGGACATAAGGAAAGTAATCTCCAGTTTGCACTCATTGACCATATTCCCCCATTAAGGGGAGGAGGTAATAATGAATCAATTTTGAGAAAACGTAAGCTGAAGTGGATCCTTAAAACACTCCAACCTCATGGTCTAATATTCTTCATCCTTCTTCAGTCTCCTAATGGGTCCTGGCAGAGTGTTCCCTTTTTTAATATGGCCACAGTCTATAGTTCACTGTGTGCGCATGCGCCAATTTGATACACGAAACAGTTCGGACAAATTTGCAAGTGGCATATTGAGACCCAGTCTGCATGATACAAGTGATGTGTTGATACCAGGCACTTCCGGTTTACGATTGAATGCTTGCCGCTTATACACAGGTGGCCTTTCGCGAATATAATTTTTTTCTGAATGAGGGCTGAGACATAGGGGCGGTCCTGATACCGGTAGGAGGGGATGTACATAATATGTTCAATTGTGATATGAATCCTCACAATGCACGTTGAGGTATGTTTACTGGCTCTTATATAATGGTATTTGGAATTTGTTTAATGGTTTCGTTTATCTGAACTCCAACCAATGAGAGTGAAAATCTGCCTTTAAATGTTTGATTTGATTGCTGTTCACATACACTATGCTGGAAAAAGGTGGTCATCCACTGAAATCAGGAATAGCAACTGACCTCCTGTCTATGGCAGGGGAGTAACTATAAAAGGTATGGCCCTATAGCAGACTGCTGAATGGGGTCCCCAACAGCCTCATAAAATATCCATATTTGAATACTCACACATTTATACACTCATGCTCACACATTTAAGCTGCTGACAAAATGGGGTTGGTACCTGGCAGGAATTAGCGCTGAGAGATCCCTAGTCCTGTCGTTCTGCTGTCCCCTCCCTCTCCCCCTTTCGCATCTGAGCTGCATATTCATTCTGTGTACTGTGGAAGATGTGCGCTGTTATATACATATTGGGGCAGATTTACTTACCCGGCCCATTCGCGATCCAGCGGCGCGTTCTCTGCGGTGGATTCGGGTCCGGCCGGGATTTATTAAGGTAGTTCCTCCGACGTCCACCAGGTGGCGCTGCTGCGCTAAAGAGCATCGGAACGCATTGGAATACACCGAGCCGGGCTAAGTGAAGGTAAGTGCAATTTTCGCGACACATTTTTTTTAAAAAATGCGGCGGTTTTTCCGAATCCGTCGGGTTTTCGTTCGGCCACGCCCCCGATTTCCGTCAATGCAGGGAAAATCGACGCAAATCGGAAATAGTAAATGACCCCCATTATGTTGTACAATGTGCAGCATAATATGTATGTAATGGTGCACATCCTTCATTCTTTAGTGTGTCAGGATGCCGGGGCCCCCTGACACTGCAGGCCCAATAGCAGTTGCTATCACTGTAGTTGAACGCCCCTGGTTCGTGGTGCGGCCTGTTGCCAGTGCAGGAGACTGTATAAAGTCATGAGGCCTCTTGATTGCTGGAAAAAAAATGGCTAGCAAACAGCCTCATTTGTGTGCATGAAGTCAAAGGGGCATATGTATCAAACTTTTGGCTTGCCTTTTTCTTTAATTTTTAAGACTTATTGTGGTGTTTGTGCTGATTTGCGACTTTCTTTGTGGCTAAAACTCACTCCTTTTTAAGTTCGCCAATATAAAGTTTACTGCAGCGTTCCCCGAGTTATCGCCTGAATCCTGATGTGAAAGTTACGACTTTTTTAAAAGGTCGCAAATTTTGGCGCAAATCTAAGCCTACCCCTGATCAGGTGTAGAAATTAGACTGCGACTTTTGTTCCAAAAAGTCACAAATTCACTATAGACCAAATGCCACATGTATAAAAACCCAGTAGGATACATCTGACAAGAAAAGCCAAGCCAAGAAAAGTCTCAAAAAACAAACGGACAAAGCCAGACTTCCGATACATGTGCCACAGAGAGTCATGATTTTAGGTGCAAAACAGAAGGAGAATTATTTTTACAAATCCCTTGATAAATAGATGCTACAATTACCAAGACGTTATCTATACAAGGGAAAAGACTGCACAAATTTATCAAATGAAAAGTGACTTTTATAGAAAAAAAACCTTGTCCAATTTACAGCACAACTTTAAATAAACGCATGTCGAAAAAACTGCATCAGATCATAAATTCTGCTCAAAATGTTTTTATCTTGAACACTAAATACGGAACACAACATATAGTAAGTGAGATGTTATTTAGGAACCAGAATCCGCCAGATAAGATACCAGATCTTTATAGCTCAGAGATGTGCCTGAAATGGCAGTAATTATATGTACACGACAAGGTGACATTGAACTGAGGCTCTCAAAGTGCAGATAAAACTCTTAAGATCTGCAGGTTTTCTAACAACATATGTGTGAGAACAGCATTAAGGAAATTGCTATGTAAAAATACAATAACAAGCCAATTTAAGATGAGGCTGCGGGAATTACCTGACTGGTATTGACGTGAAAGGTCTCTTGTAAATATCAGCTAGTTTTTCCAGCACTACAAAAGCAGTGGTAAATATCCTGTAGGTATGGAGGAAAGTGTTGAGAAAATCAATGCTGAGGAAGCGTAAGTCGGTCAGTCTCTCCAGGAGACGCTCCACGCTGGCGTAGCGGATCTGAGGGACCTTGCAGGAGTTCAGAGTTTTGCTGAAGCAAATATCGATATCGTCTTTATGTAGTCTGGCATCAGACCTTAACATGAATAACATAACATAAAAGTCACAATTACTGTGGTGAGAGGACGCTAGCGGTATGGAGAAGCGTAATTCACGCTGCTTCTACTTGCTTTACCGAAAAAACTAACTCGTAGGGAATGGTTGGGGGGCAAACAACCTGAAATCCTAAGAACAGACTCCAAGTATTGTTGTACGTGAGGTTGTTGGGGAGAGCTTCACCCTTTTATCTCAATACAATAACCTCCCTGTGTCTATGATCAATCCATCTTCTGATACCCACATTACACCTTGCTGTTGCTTTGCAGGGAAGTTTGATCATGGTTGTAAAATACAATCCTTTTGGAGACTCAGGGCTGCACCAAGCCTTTCAGTATGTATGTAAATGGATATATACACATAACACACACACACACACATATATATATATATATATATATATATATATATATATATATATATATATCTGTATATATATATATATATATATATATATATATATATATATATGCATTATGTTAAGGATCACAATAATAATTGCTACTACTTTTTAGTTGCACTGCCTATTCTTTGTGTGCATGTATTTTTACATCCCTCATGTTGTGTGCTCTGATTTATTGCCCTGAGGCTAAAGACTCAACTGGCCGCATGGTAGATGCAACACTGGGATCAATAACTTGGCAAAATGTAAAAAAAAAAAAAAAATCAGCTGTGACTTTTCATATGCACTACATCACTGATACATTAGAGGGGGTTTTCTCATTAATAACTCTAATGTCCTATGCACAGAATAAAGAAGAAATGTCTAATCACACGGAATTCCAGGATGCAAGTCCTTCTTAGCTATCCTATATTTGCTGAAAGTGCGGGCTCCTGGCATAGATGAGCATTTAATGCCCTAAGTTCCCAATTCACTATATGGGTTGATTCTAGAGCATGTTGCACTTGGTGTAATATAGCCAGTGGGGGCCATTTATCTCTTTTGGCACTTTGATATACTTGCACCTATATTTAAACCTATATTTGCGACTTTTCCACTCACCTAGCAAAGTTAGCCATTAGAATGTCGCCAGATTCCAATGGCCTATATTACTTTGATTATAAAAAGTGCCTTTGTCAGCATTCTGAATCATTTCAATACTTTACAAAGCTTTATTCAACCTTACCTGGCTTCCTGCCAGCAATGAGTGGTGAGTCCCGTGGCATGGCCTAGGGGGGGGGGGGACTGCAACAGCCTGTGACAGCATTCTTCCTCTACTCCACACTATTACCTTCCCTCCTCTGATTGTGGAGGAGAGGAGACTGAGACACAAGCATGCAGGCTGCTGCTGTTGCCCCCCCCCCTCCCTTCCCGACTCACAACATGTTGCTGGCTGGGAAACAGGTGATGTGAAATACATTTTTACAAAGTTATGAAATATTCATAATGCTGACAAATGCATTTTTAAAATCAGCAGAGCATAGGCTATTGGAACCTGGCACCAGCTAAAAATGACATTTATGGTGACAGGTTCGCTGTGCCAAAATGTGCCAAATTCCAGACTAAAGATACATTAATTTGAGCATGTAGACAAGAATAAACAACCCCAAAGGTAGAAAGTAAAAAATAACTAAATGGAAAGTCTTTTTTTCATTGAATTGGTCTTACAGAATCCAGAGCCTGGAATTTTCTGCATCTGCCAGTTTTATAAAAGGAGTTGTGTTTTTTCTCATTGTTTTTTCTCAGTACATCTCTTCCAGACACAGATCAAATATAGATAAAAAGCACTCTACATTAAATTATAGCCCGGTAGTAGAAAAGTGGTCACAGAATTGTCACAGGAGCAGAAGTTAATATTGTGGTTGGTTTACATTACTTTGACAAGTTCCATATTTTTGCTGCCTATACGACCGTCATAATGTGAGCACAATCCAGTAGGTCTAATTGAGCATGTCGGAAGGACTTGAGCAGCACCACTATTTTGGAAATATCTGCTTTACTCAATGTTGAAGTTGTCAAGACTTTACTCATGTTATTTCCCCCTATGAGCAATCACATAGGTTATGAGCGGTTTCTTACCTGATCATGTGTGGCACTGTCACCTTCGAGTTCTCCTCAAACACATTGCTCATCAGGCCGTTGCATCTTATATTCTCAATACACTGTCAGAATAAGAAAACCAGTACATAATTAGGATAATTGCCTCAACCTTAAATTTATGACGGTAATTGTCGCGCCTTAAAGGGCAACCTCTGCTCGGATAGAAAAAAAAATAAGACTTATGGCGCTGAATGCCATTTATTGATTTGTAGTAAAATTACCGCTGGCTGACATGTGAAGTCATCCTGAATTTTTCTCCAGGGTAATGGCTAAATAGCATATGCAAGTCACATCTGCACTTCTCCCAACAGAGGTTATAATTTCCTCACCTCCTATGCTCATTCAGACATATGACATCAATGTGCACACTAAGGATTGCATCCTAGTCCCAGAATCCCTGCAGAACTGCTGTTTCTCCTCTTCCTTTATAATACATGAGCACAATTGATCTTATTGTGCACAAAGATAGGGAGCTGCTACATATTATAAAGTTGGGGACCATAGTGTATTTCTCCAGTGACCCAATACTTTACCCACTTTCTTTATCCCCCCCCCCCCCCATAAATTCCCCTGCAGTGAAAGGAAACCTACCATCAGAATCACTAATGGTAGACTCATATCACTTCCATGTGCGTCTGATGAAGTGGGATCCTGTCCTGTGTTTTCTTTACATCCAGCTATGTCCTTCCTTTCCTTTATTACTTATATAGCACTTACAGATTACACAGTGCTGCACAGAGCTTGCCAAATCGGTCCCTGTCCCCAATGGGGCTCACAATCTAAACAACCTACCAGTATGTTTTGGAGTGTGGGAGGAAACTCTTTGAAGATGTTGACCTGGGTGGACTTGAACCCAGGACTCCAATGCTGCAAGGCTGAAGTGCTACCCACTCAGCCACCGTGCTGCCCGCAATTTAGCGATAAAATAGATTTACAAAATATGTAAATGAGCCTGAGGGGCTATGGGAGCCCCTCCTTCCAGGCCATCTTTTAATTTATTAACTCCTCTAGTCCTTAGCCAGCCCGCTGCCTTGTCCAGCCCCTAGTCCAGGCAAAAAGCCTCAAGCTCTCTGCAAACCTCACATCTCAAGTTTCACCAGCTTTCTGCCTGAAGGTGGGACAAGGCAGGTGACCGCGGAGTGAATAAATGAAGAGACCGCACAACGGGGCTCTGTTGACTCCCCCAGATATTTAACATAGCTCTTTTTTTCTCCAAATTGCGGGAATTGCTGGATATGAAAAACACAGGACTGGACCTCACTTCATTGTACGCACGCTCTACTGTCTGACTGAAGACTATGACGTCCTAATATATTTGTTATATGACATAAGAGTAAAAAGAACTGCTGTGTTACAGCTAGTAATCTATACTGCAAACCGGGCTGCAGGGCTGCATCGAACAAGCGATATTACGTCTAGATATAGGTTTTGTATATACATCGGATGAATCCGCGCTCTTTTAGGACACTTTTAGTGTCAGGTGCTTCCCATCCATGTGTTCATATCTGGTCCAGTGAATTGTGCACTGCCCCGGGGATAGACATCCAACGGGTCTTAGCAGCGTTTGATGTTCATATGCTGTTATTGCTTGGATAAAGTAAGGGACCGCATTCCCCATGTCCGTGTGGTTGTCCAAGTCAGGGGTTGTCAGAACCAGAAAGTGGTCCAGTGCAATAAACATGGGGGTCATCCTAGCACCTCGACTATCAGATAAAGAGAGAGCCCCCACCTATAGATCCACTTGCTGATAACCAACAGAGACTTATTTTAAGCCAATTTTACCAATATAAACTAATAAATTAATATCCTTAGGTGTATATTATATAACATATTACGCTGACATGCTATCTGCTCCTCTATTCACTTTGAGGTCTCTTCATCACTTCCATATTTTAATTACGACTGCATAAGAAACCTTGAAACTTGTACAAATTTTGATCTAGTTTACAAAGATCCCCGAGGATACGCTCACACGTGATATTCACATTGTGCTTTAAAACTCAATTTAAAAGCTGTGGATAGGAGATTTACCTAATTGCATTGTGTTATTATGTTTACGTAAACACAATGTTAACACAATGCAATTAGGCAAATCTCATCTGCTAGGGTGTTACATTGCATTTTAAAACGTAATGTAAATGCCATGTGTAAACACACCCTGAATTTATAACATTATACATGAAATGTCAGATGATAAACTCAACAAAGGCTTTGTAATTCCTCAGTTTTCATCTCCGCATACTTGTTTATCACAGAAGGACGGCAGTCTAAAGAATATGTTATCTCTCAATCTATCAGATTTTCTTCCTTTGATATATTAAATTGACACTAAAAGTAAATGAATATGTATGGCTAGAAGCACGACGAGAATAATAATCTTCAAATTTATTTAATGCTCTGACTCCTGAATAGATGGGATATTGTACAACTCGTTATCTATTGTGTGTTTTCACAAAGACCTTCATCAAGCTCCTGTTGTTATTATATTGCTATTGCAACATCCCCCACTGGGGCCTAGCCTTTTCTTTGGGCCTGGAGGCAGCTGAGGCCCAGAATACCGGAGTGGCTGGCGGTTGCGGCCTAGGGCACGCTGTGTCACGGTGCTTGGTATGGGGACCGGAGGGCTGTCCTACAGCCTGGCAGGTCTTCAGCAGGTGGTGTGTGCAAGAAAGATGGAGGGAGAGGCTGACATACTGGTTCTCCCTGAGGCAACCCCTGAGTGTCTGTAAAATAGGTCCCTGGGTAATGGATGGGGAGCCCGTGGTGGTAGACAGCCATATCCAGGGATCAGACGGAGGCAACGGTGTGCAAAATAACTCATGGTTCTTTATTGACAGCAGGCAATAAGCCTAGATGGTCTCACAGCATATTCGGATGACTGGAGTGGTCATGGAGAGTGGTCCTCAGGAATAGTGCAGCAGCCTGGTAGTAGATGCAGGCTGGGATGTAGCTGTGTCCAAACTGTGGAAGCTGCAGCTCTGGATTGTAGTCTCATGACTCTGGTCCTGGGATTAGATTAAGTGTCAGTACTGAAGGTGTACTAAACACGGTCTCTCTTTTCACTCAGATCATGTCGTCTGGGCTGCTGGTAAAAGACTAAGACCTTGTGCTCTCCAAGAGAGCTGGTGGTAAAGAGGATGCTGGTAAGAGCATGTGCTCAAAGAGCTCTGTGCTCCTCCCTGCCCAGGGGTTTTATTCTCCTGGTCAGGTGGTAGTACCTCTCCAATCACACTATAGTTTACATTGCAGTAACATCATTGGTCAATAACTTACACCCACTTAACCACTGACTGTTCAGGCAGGATCTATGGGTGCTAAGACCTGAGTCTTTCCTGCATTATTCCTTGATGAGTTGATCAGGCTCACTAGATGGGTCCTGACAGGTTGAGGGCCTTAGCCGCAACTACTCCCTTGCCTATACGTTGGCAGGGGTGTTGCACTATGTTATCTTATGGTCTATAGATGAGCTATTCTCTACCAACCAGCGGTAATGAAATAAACTCTGCTTGGTCCTAACTTACCATCAGAAGTACAAATAAATATGGCAGGTAATACAGACCTGAGTTATATGCTTTGTATACTAGACCATCGTCACTGCTCAAAAGTTTACTTGTAGTTTAGTATTGTCAATGAACGGTGTGTGCAGCCATCACTTTGCAATATGTAGAAACATAACAAGCCATATGCCATGTTGATGCATTGGGGGACATGTATCATAGTTTTTTTCCCTTTGGTGAATACGGTAATTGAGACATTTGGAAGTCCTTTTTTGTGCCTTATGTATGATCATGTCTTTTAACTTGTGATACATTTGGCTTCTTTTTGAGACTTTTTGTTAGAAATATCTCAAATCCACATGGACATGAGCAAATTACATGCAGGCGTGGACACTTCTGTAATTTTGGATTTGAGTCACACCCCAGGGAGATAACAACATATGAGGCTGCGTTCACACGTGGCGTTTTGGTTAACACATTGTAAGCACAAATGTTAACAGTAATGTAATTATTAGGCAAATCACCTCCCCTCGGTAGTTGAAATGCGTTTCAAAACGCAACCAAAATGCCACGTGTGACCTCACCCATAGAAGTTACCAATACATTTTAAAATAATGTAAATGCAAAAACCTGAAAACAGGTTAATGTGAAAAATTTTAAACATTTAAAGCATGTACAATAATTCCAATTTACATGTTAGAACAGGGTCCATGAAAACAAATCCTTCCTTTGCACCTGCCCTGGACCAGGTGCAGATTTGCGCCTAAAATTAAGCAAAAATAAGCAAAAAAAGTGATACATACGGTAAGTGAAAAAATGCATGGAACATCTGAAAACTAAAGAAACATAAGGCACATTGCACAAGGAGCAGACCAAGAACTGTTAAATCCTTTTAGATTTATTGGATTTTCATCAATGTATAACATATAGAAACCTATATTGATATATGATCCACTGGGGTATTTTGTCATTTTGCCAGCAAGAATTTAGCAAAAGCCCTATGAGACCCCAATGGAGGCACTGTACAGTAAGCAAATGTGGTCAACATATGTTATATGCGTTACCAGGACCAACTGCCTATAACACTACTGTCCATGAACTTATCTGGTACATAAAAAAATGTATTAATATTACAATACCTGGCTGATATCACTGGTCCATGCTGCCTTCTCTTGACGTGACGGAGCTAACAGAACCACTGTGAAAGGAGTAGCATCTACTGGTTCAACCACGATCTTGAAGTCCAGGTGGCCAAACACATATCCAGACCCCTTTGCTTGAGAGAGTAAAGTTATAATTACAATAAATGCAGAACCATATGACTCAAAAAACTTGGGGACTACAGCTGAGGATCACCTGTGGTGCCGCAGACAGAGGATGAGACTAAAGTGTTATAGAGCCCACAGTAGCAGTGGCCAAAAACTGAAGGCAGGATGGAGCTCCTTCTGCTCCTTACACCTCCCGTAGCATCAGTATAGATGTCCTGGCACTGTGAAAGCTGAATCTACAGACCTAAGCACCTCCCCAGCTTCAGTCATCTGCCGATCCTGCCTCATCCTCATCACCTGCGGCCCAGGACTACCGTATTTTTCGGAATATAAGGCGCACCGGAGTATAAGGCGCACCATCTTTAAAAGCCTGCTAAAACATCTAGGATCATATATAAGGCGCACAGGAATATAAGGCGCACCATATTATAAGGATGAATGACCAGCAGGTGGCAGGACTGTGCACTGTTCAAGGTACGGTTCATTTATAAAGGCACACTGGAGTATAAGGCGCACCTTTGATTTCTGAGAAAATCAAAGGATTTTTCATGCGCCTTATAGTCCGAAAAATACGGTAAATGACCTGGTATTGGTCCACTTTTATGGAACAGTGAAACCTTGATATATCTCAATGTTTTGGCTCTAGAACAATCATCATCCACCATCCAAGCACATCACATGGTGCCACTAGATGAATTGTAACATGTGGCATTTGATACGGCAGCGAAACAAAGGGATAATCAGTAGCATTTAGAATTGTGAGAGGGTCTGGAACAATATTGTCTGTAGAAAGATATCTATTTTAATGTATGTACATTTGTACAACAAAAATCCAAGACTATCAACCATATGTTCTTAGGGATTGAAATGACAAATATAAGGTCAGCATGTGGTTACATAGACAGGACACTTGGGTGCTCTGCAGTCTCATAACTTAAATGTCTGGACTTTGAAGCCGTGGATTTGCCTTTGAAAATCACCTTACATGTTCATGTCTGACCAAGATGAATGTAAGTCTGGTGTTGTTTAACATAGATAAGGGAGGCGCTGTAGGGGCAGATTTTTTTTTTAAGATTACAAGTTGCACCTGGTTCTACGTTATAAAGTTTCCCATAAATGGAAATCTACAGACATATTTTTATGCCATCAATAAGCTATGGTGTACCAGTGGGATGACATCCATGATAAAATAAGCATCTCCTGCTACGCAGCTAATGAGGTGGCATGGATAGATTCAGTATCAGTAAGGGGTCCTGTCATTGCTTCCTTCACATCATTTATATGGCGGTGGAGAAAAAAACAACATGTGGAGACCAGACAAGATATTGATATGATACAATACAGGTTCTAATTCCTGCTACCATATAATAAATAACCAATCTTTCAGCACAGAACATAAACAGGAACGTGAAATTTAAGGATCCCGATACAAAATAGATCAATAGGAAAAAGCCCCTCACCCCCCAACTATTGTGTCGGTGGCGTATCAAAAAATTAGGCTCTGTTGAGAATTATAGTTAGAATAGTTACTATCCTGCTACAAATACAGTTAAAGGGATTTTATGACAAAATGGGGCTCATTTACTAAGGGTCCGAATCGCGCACTTTCGTCGGGTTTCCCGACAATTTACGATTTGCCCTGAAATGTCCCAGGATGTTGACGCATCGGCGCTGGCTTTCACGCGACAGAAATCGGGGGGCGTGGCCGTCGGACAACCCCACGGATTCGCAAAAACAGCGGAATGTAAAAAATAATTTGTGTCGCAAGATCAGCACATACATGCATCGGGAAGAAGCAGATGAACTCCGGCGGAGCTCGGCGCAGCAGCGCCACCTGGTGGACACGGGCGCACGGACCTTAGTGAATTCCGGCAGACCCAAATCCTCGTTGGAGAATGCGCCGCTGGATCGTGACTGGACTGGGTAAGTAAATGTGCCACAATGAAAATATCTTTGCATTTCAAAGTTAAAATTGTTGTATTGGACACCCATCTACTGATCAATGTAGCTTCCCAAAGGCACATAAATGCCATCTCTGTGTAGGTAACCTTGGGAGGGAGGGTGTGGTTAAATACATAAATTAATAGTTTGATGTAGCAATAAAAATATACAAATATTTATTTTTTTTGCATTTCTAGTTCACTCAAAAAAATTGCAGCTTATTGTTTTTCCTTTTTTAAGAAAAAAACGGCAAAATAGCAAAATACTAATTTAATGTATGTCACAACCCCAGAAAGATGAAATGGGAACGTTGGAAGCATTCAATATAAAGTGAAAAATATTAAAAAATTATTCTAATTTGTTAAAACTGGAGCCTGGGCTTAAAAAATTTATTTTCATTGATCATTTTAATGGACTGGGTAGGAATTTACAGACAGTTGGGGTTCTGTGGAAAATCGTGCGTGTGGATTCCTTCAAATACTCATAAAAATAAAATGAAAAAACTTTAAAATAAATACGTAATAAAAAGTATTTTTATTATACCACCAATATTTATGAAAATATACAGAAAAAAGTACAGTTAATAACAGTAAAATGTTACTCTGCAATGTTTAAAGCTGATTGTGTCCAGCATATTGCTGAAAAAGAACAAATTCAAAGGGGACTTTAAAAAATGGTGCAAAGAAAATGTGGAGTAGCTGCTCATGGCGGTCAATCATTTGTTTTGTTCTTTATTTTCCTAAAGGCAATTTACAAAGAAAATTCAATCTGATTGGTTGCGATGAACAAGGACTCCACTTGACAGATCACCTGCAAATTATGCTACTTTTACTGCTGTTGCTCTCTGCACAGAAGATAGAACAAAACTAAAAAACATTGCAGCATCCCCCCAAGCCGGCACAGCCGCGTTGCAGAGAGCCGGCAGCGATTTCACAACATATTAGATGCTGCCGGCTTTTCCTATAGGTCCTAGCTGACAGGGGCGTGTGGGGATGTGTCGGCCCGCCCCTTCATGAATAAAGCCGACGTCAAGCACAGAGGATATGAGGATCCAACCTCTTATTTGGTAAGAGGTTGGATCGGTTACAACCAAGTTCCCCAACATAAATTTAGAAAAAAATTGGCAGATATAGAAAGGGGCTCGAGAGAGGATTATGGGGGGCATATTTGTTGGGGGTCTTTTTGGTGGTGACAGGTCTTCTTTAAGTACTAATATAGACTCACCGGCCACTTTATTAGGTACACCTGTCCAACTGCTCGTTAACACTTAATTTCTAATCAGCCAATCAAATGGCGGCAACTCAGTGCATTTAGGCATGTAGACAATCTCCTGCAGTTCAAACCGAGCATCAGTATGGGGAAGAAAGGTGATTTGAGTGCCTTTGAATGTGGCATGGTTGTTGGTGCGAGAAGGGCTGGTCTGAGTATTTCAGAAACTGCTGATCTACTGGGATTTTCACGCACAACCATCTCTAGAGTTTACAGAGAATGGTTCGAAAAAAAAAACCATCCAGTGAGCGGCAGTTCTGTGGGCGGAAATGCCTTGTTGATGCCAGAGGTCAGAGGAGAATGGGCAGACTGGTTCGAGCTGATAGAAAGGCAACAGTGACTCAAATCGCCACCCGTTACAGCCAAGGTAGGCAGAAGAGCATCTCTGAACGCACAGTACGTCGAACTTTGAGGCAGATGGGCTACAGCAGCAGAAGACCACACCGGGTGCCACTCCTTTCAGCTAAGAACAGGAAACCGAGGCTACAATTTGCACAAGCTCATGGAAATTGGACAGTAGAAGATTGGAAAAACGTTGCCTGGTCTGATGAGTCTCGATTTCTGCTGCGACATTCGGATGGTAGGGTCAGAATTTGGCATCAACAACATGAAAGCATGGATCCATCCTGCCTTGTATCAACGGTTCAGGCTGGTGGTGGTGGTGTCATGGTGTGGGGAATATTTTCTTGGCACTCTTTGGGCCCCTTGGTACCAATTGAGCATCGTTGCAATGCCACAGCCTACCTGAGTATTGTTGCTGACCATGTCCATCCCTTTATGACTACAATGTACCCAACATCTGATGGCTACTTTCAGCAGGATAATGCGCCATGTTATAAAGCTGGAATCATCTCAGACTGGTTTCTTGAACATGACAATGAGGTCACTGTACTCAAATGGCCTCCACAGTCACCAGATCTCAATCCAATAGAGTATCTTTGGGATCTGGTGGAACGGGAGATTCGCATCATGGATGTGCAGCCGACAAATCTGCGGCAACTGTGTGATGTCATCATGTCAATATGGACCAAAATCTCTGAGGAATGCTTCCAGCACCTTGTTGAATCTATGCCACGAAGAATTGAGGCAGTTCTGAAGGCAAAAGGGGGTCCAACCCCTTACTAGCATGGTGTACCTAATAAAGTGGCCGGTGAGTGTACATCTATTTATTATCGTGCGTGGTGTAGAAATGTTTTGATTTTGTGCATGTGATTATGTATGAATGTAGCCTGACATTTTTTTTTATCTGAAATACACAATCACATTTTGATCACAGTGTTGGGGGTATGAGGATATGAGCGAGGTCTAGAATGCTTAGGAACTTTTCTAGTAGATGAAGTAAGAAGTGTTACTTACAGTCATCCTCGTTAATGTCCGGTTCCTCAATCAACGTACATTCGATCAAAGAGAGGACCCCACCTGTCTGTAGAGATGATATATCATATTAGTAATGCAGACTATATGACTGTAATAATTTTAACAGTTCATTTGAAAGGGAAGGAAGTCACAGATAGCAAATGTAAATATAATTCTTTATTTTGATGGTAGATTTCCTTTAAGATGACGGACTGGCTTAGAGACGACTTCAAAGTTTATCACTGAGAAGAACATTTCAGGATCAGTTACCCAACTGCAGCAGATCAACAGACTTTTCACATCATAGTGCAGACGTTGGCTGGTATTAGATAACTACAGTACTTAAAGGGGTTGTCCAGTCACAACAAATTATCCCAATCCACAGGATAGGGAGTAACCTGCTAATTGGTGGGGGTTAGAGATGAGCAAGTATACTCGTACGAGCTTGATGCTCATTCGAGTATTAGTATACTCGAAACGGCTCGTTGCTCGGACGAGTATCGAGCATTTACTTAATGAAACACAGTAAAGAACAGTGAAGAATACAATGAAACAGTGAACACAGGATCATTTAAGTGAAGAACACAGTGTGTGAAGAACACATTGCAGATGTATGGAAACATACTTGCATACTATTGTGAAGAACAAAGTTCGGCATGCATGTCTTCCGATAAGTTAGCAGATGTATGGAACATCTGCAATGTATTCTTCAGTGTTCTTTCAATGTGTTCTTTCAGTGAAAAATGCTCGAATCTCCCATTGACTTCAATGGGGTTCGTTATTCGATACGAGCACTCGAGCATCGGGAAAAGTTTGACCCGAGTAACGAGCACTCGAGTATTTTAGTGCTCGCTCATCCCAAGAACAGGGTTCTGTTGTATCCCAAATAAATGGAGTGGCAGGTCGAGCCTGTTCAATCAACATGTAATGTGTTCAGCGATCTCTGTCAGTGCCATAGAGATGAGTAGAATATTAGTTGCTCACATCTCAGGGGGTCCCCTTAATTTATCGCCAACCAAAAATTAAAGCAGTAACTTATTGCTCCCTGATCTTCAACAACTTTCAATCATATTGGCCTCCTGAGGACAGCAACACAGTAGAAAGATAGGAAATTTGCATAATTTTAGCTACTTTCCAGTGTCCCTCTGTGCATAGAGAATCATGGGGCCAGCAGGAGGTCCTCCAAAGATAATTCGCCCCTGTCTATTTATTCATTCCCTCGTCCTACAGTCCCAAGTAGTGAACTAAGTATCAAAATATGACTGAAAGCAGCATCTTTTAAGTTGCTTGGAACTGCAGGAAGATTCTTTTAGCTCTGTCTGGTGTGCTGGGGCGATGGCCGGGTGCCCACAGAAAGGGCTCTGAGTGCTGCCTCTGGCCATAGGTTCGCCATCACTGTGATAGGGGATAGCCTACTGTGACGGGAATACCCCTTTAAGTAATGGGAATAACTGTGTTTAGAAAGTTCATCTGTCTTTGTACATTAAGAAACATAATAAATATACGTTTTGACATACATGACAGCAGTATAAGCTAGAGGTAGTAGAGAGGTAATCCACACTTTTCTATGCCATCCATCTTACTCCTACTGTACAGGTCATGTCACTTGGCCAAGGGCACATTACAGAAAGCTGTCAGATAATACCTAATGTTTAGCTCATTGTCATCTATTGTTTCCTCATCTTCCTCACCAACTGAGATGCCTGAGATTTCTCTTTTACATATTCTGTAGCTTTAAGCTAAGTGCACACTGAGTATTAACCTTACACTGCCTTCAGACCTTCTGATATTTCCAACCGCATTACGTTGATGCAATATCAAGTCCCTTCACACTTTGAATTGTCATTGAGAACTTGTGTCAGGGAAAGAATACAAGATGTTTTACCCCTTCTGGTAAAAAAAAGCTTCAATATAAATTTGTGTTGTTCTATGCAGGTTTTATATGTGAAGCCTCAGAAAGTCAACAACCGTGAAATGATCTTTGACCAGAGGCGGCTTCCTGATATTATCTGATGCCATGAAACAAATGACATGTCCTTCAGATGGCATTGATAGGTGTATGTGATATATTGGTAATGATCGATAATGGTCAAAGAGCTTCACTGATCCTAAATTATGTATATGCAAGCAAAAAAAAAAAAGCCAGAACATGCACAAGATTTCCAGTGACCCTTTATCCATTCAGGTTTATGGTTCAATAAACTTTATTAAAGTATGCATATAATGTATAGAAAAAGAGCAGGAAGCCCACAAGATTGGCATGTGTTCGGGTCGCAGCCCCATAGTAAAGTATAAATAGAAGAGTAAAAATTATCAAGTAGGTCACTAGCTCGTTTTAACAATATATGGCATAGTAAATTAAAACAATATAAACCAGTGGGAAAACAGGAATGAATGAGTAAAGGAAAATGAGGAAGAGAAGGGGGGGTAGGTTGCTCCTCGCGATGGTGTGGGCAGATATTCTGGAACCAAACATAAAGGATAGGGCACAGAGGTCAGGGACAGAGCCTAGGGGGGCATTTGGAGCCAGTTAGAGAAGGAGGGGAAATTCCTAAACAGGATCCATTTGGACCAATTTCTGACTTCCTCCATACAACGGATGCGGTCTACTTCCTCTACCCACATTAGCTTCCATTCAGGTTTAATACAGAAGGGTCCATGGCACCATTTACATTGCTTTGTATGGAAAGGGAAAGATCATTCTGTACCCAAATCCATACTGTATTTCTATTATGTTGTTTGTACTCAGTTTAAAGTCTAGGAATAGGTATAAATTGTATTTCTATGATGTATTTCTATGAGTAATGATGTTCTCACCACCAATTTCACCACAAAAAAAACAAAACATGTGTCTGATTTTTCTGAAACATCTAAAAGGAACAATGCCAACGACCCAAGCTCTCAGACAATGAATACTGTATTATCTCCATTGCCTACAGTATAATATCTCAACTGGGAAAACATTAAATTGGCACCCACCCAATAAAGAACATATACTATATTGTATGCCACTTACGTCAACAAGAAACTTTCCCATGAAGACTTACCTTGAGCAAATGCAACTTCCCCCCTGAGCTTCTTGTGCATATTAGGAAGTGTTTTGTGAATAAAAAGCATTGCCTTTCCCCTTCTCTTTTCAAAGACAGAGGCCCCAGGCGAACCTTGCTGAGCTTGCCTCTCTCTACAGACGGGACCTGGATCAGAGTACCTGAAATGGACATATCTATAATGTGATGGTGATCTCATGATCTAACAATCAATCTAGAAATTATACATTTAAAGTCACCGATTCCTACATAAAAAATATGGAATATGTTAGATCTTGCGATAATGGTTAAATTACTGTGACTCTTAATATGTACAAATTATTAAATTTCCTATATTGAGTAAGATCTTTGTGTCTTTGACAGACATATTATTCAGTCTTATACTAAGAGAACATTGTTACAACATTTTCTCAATAAAATAAATGTAGGATCTGAAGAACACTGTGCAACTGTGCGCCAAATGTTAACTGGTCCTTAGGGCTAGTTAAATTAGCAATAAAGAATCTAGATAATAAACATATTATTGGTCCATATAAATATTACAGCAGGTCACATCTGGATTATGTTTATTCAGCTACAGCTTAGATACCTTTGCCATAAAAACTCCTAGAGCTAACATGTAACAAGGACTCTCCTACTTCTGCTACATAAATCTACAGTGGTAACGTGCTTCTTACCCATCATAGTCTCGACAGGTATTTATTGGTATTTATGCTACTCAACGTCTGTCCTCCCTCAATTCCTCAAGGGGTAATAGTGAGGAAACACCAGCTGAATGAGCTACTACTGGATTTTGAGCTTTGTGGCTAGAATTGCCTTTATTCCTTAGAATGTCAAGTTAGATAATTTTGCCAATACATAATTCTCACAACTATATTAATCTACGAATAAAATAGAAAGTGGTAAAATAAACACAAATGAATAACAACTTAAAAGGAACCCAACAGCACACAGTGACAAAAATTAACCCCTCTTTACGGCCTATACCTAGAAATGTCTGAAGTTTGTTATTGTCAAAACCGGTGGCGTAACTAGGAGAGAAAGGGCCCCCTAGCAGGCTACTGCATGGGACCCCCCTTCCCACTTAAAAAATATACATATTAGTATACTCTCACATGCGAGTTACAAACACATATAAATACACTCATGTGCATATACACATACATGCAGTGCCATATGCAACATACTCACATACAGTGTATACAGACACCATATACACATCACAGATACTGCATATATACATCACAGTATATGTTATATATATATTATGCTGGACATGTGCAGTACAATATAGATATAATGGTGCACATCCTCCATTCTTTATTGTATCAGGTCGGATGACGGGGCCCCCTGACACTGTGGGCCCCATAGCGGCTGCTATGGCTGTTACCGCTGTAGTTACGCCCCTGGTCAAAACTGATGACCCCAAAACTGATCCCTTCTGTAGAAACGTACCTCCAAAACCACTACCATTGGGTTCTCAAGCTGCTCAACACTTTCCAGGTCATGGCTCGGGGTGGGGGCATCATCCACAAAATTATCTTTGAATTGAGATGTTAATTGGTACTATAAAGTCACAGAGGCAGAAAGTTTAGCACTGAAGTCAAGCTCTCCCCACTTTAGAATACCACCTTCATAGTGAACGGATATGTTACTTATCAGGTCTCCTGAAGTCTGGTGATTGATGTCAATCATTGCAGAGACAGCATTATGAGGCAGGGAGAACTTGACAGTACAAACACTCCGCCGCTTTATACATTAATTTACATCTGACTTAAGAGTTCATTGCCTGCATGATGCTGGTCCATGAAAGAAACGTGATCTGGAAGGTAATCTACTTGACCACATCCTACTAGTGGTTTATTAGGTCAATTTCTTCTGACCGGTTCCCTTTAAAGGGAACCTACCACCACGATTCTACCTATAAAGGTAGATCGGGTGGTAGGTGGATGTAAGGGATGTGAGGATAGATCTTTTTAGAGCTAATCCTCACGTCCCCGCTAACTTTTGGTAAACTTTATTAATATGTAAATTTTGTTATGCGACTACTGGGGCGTGGAGTAGCCGGGCACAAGGCTACACGGCGCGGCTACTCCACGCCCCAGTAGCTACGTTACTCCTCCTACCCTGTTGTGTGCAGCGTGCAGCTCCTCGTAGCTGCGCGCCCTCGTCTGCAGTAGCTCCGGACGCATGCATGCACAGTAGCTCCGGCCTCGGAGCTGTGGCTGCTCAGAATGCGCAGAACGCCAGCATGTCGGACGAGGGCACGCAGCTACGAGGAGCTGCGCGCCGCACACAACAGGGTAGGAGGAGTAACGTGGCTACTGGGGCGTGAGTAGCCGCGCCGTGTAGCCTCGTGCCCGGCTACTCCACGCCCCAGTAGCCACATAACAAAATTTACATATTAGGGGAATAAAGTTTACCAAAAGTTAGCGGGAACGTGAGGATTAGCTATCCTCACGTCCCTTACATCCACCTACCACCCGATCTACCTTTATAGGTAGAATCGTGGTGGTAGGTTCCCTTTAAAGGAAATTTACCATTTGTTTTTATGCATTGTGAACCAAACATACCTTGAGAATGCTGTAAATGATGCAGAAACAAATCATATTTAATCCCTGATCTGAGTGGTTTTGCTAAAAAAAACTATTATAAAATTCTGGACCTTGGGAAAGCTAGGTGTAGACTTGCTTCCGTACATAAAAGAGCTGCCTGAACGGTCCAGACAGGACTAATCAACCTGAGCCGGAGGACTCATACACAGCAGATGGGGGATGGTGCATCGATTGATTACTTCTGCCTATCAAGGACAACACAATGAATACAGAGTTCTCTGAAGCTGTGCATATTAGGGTAAGAGGAGAAGTGCCAGAGCTGCCACAGGAGCCACATTATCATAAATTTATAATAGTTTTTTCAGCAATACCAGTCAGTTCATGGATTAAACAAGATATAAATTTCCTTTAAATTTACTTGGTAGATATGCTGCTGCATATGCGCCACATCTCCGCTAGTCCCGGCTTTATCTGTAGTGATGTGCCCTCATGCATCATCTTACAGCCTCTCCCTGACCACATTGGTCTTGTGATGTACAATCAGGTATCTAACTATGTATCTAAAAGTAGACGTAGATGGGTCATGGTGGAACATGAAGAGATATAAACTAGCAAGAACCAAAGGGCTCTACGGTAAATGTACTTGACACACAGGCCACATTTGATCCTGTAAACTCATCCATATGAAATGGTTTTAAATGTGCTGTGCCTGCAGAATTTTTTACACATGGCGTACAATACACTGATAAAATGGAGGGATTAAATAGTAAAACTTACCTTGGCGTACGAATGTCTGGCTTGTATCTAGTAGTATATCACAGCCCTCCACAATCATTCTTTCAATCGACAGATTTTTGCGGATGTTTTCTGTGTCGCTGACTTCATCGTGCATCACCCTGCATAGCACAATATACAATCAATGATCTACCTGTAGGACAATGCAATATAGGACAATGCAAGAATATCATAAGACCTGGTCATCTGGATAAGGTTAACCGCTACCTCCAATCTGAACATGCGAAACAATGAAATCCTTATACTATATATTATTATGTGTTTTTTTTTTTTATTTCACTGAATCATTATTGAATTTTTGGTGAAAAAAAAATTGAAAAAGTTATACTAAAATTTTGTGTTCAAAAACAGTGGAACACAGGCGTCCAGGATAAGAAGCAACACAGGGCATAGCAATCCAAGGACAGATGGAGTACATGTGGTATAGTATCTGCTGAACCTGATGTGCACCTAAAACTGGACAGAAATCTGAGGTGAAGCTGTATGAAAATATTCTTCTGCAGATTTTGCTAAAAAGTTTCCTTTTAAATCATAAAAGGAAAGTTCAATTACAAATGTAAAGCAGAAAACCTATTTCTGTCTACTTCTGTGTGGATAATTTCTGAAAGGGGCACACAATATCTACGCACCTACCAATCATCAGCATCTAATTTTAATGAACTTTTCTAATTGGATATAGAGACTGCGCTGTCATTCAATGTATGCCACGTCAGAAGAATATGGAGGGGAACCTTAAAGGGGTTTTCCCACGAAGACAAGTTAGGACCTATCCACGGTATACGGCCTGACTTGCTGATCAGTGGGAGATCGCTAAAACGAGGGGTCCGCTCCTCAGACTAAAGGAGCAGACGGCCACGCATGGCCGTTCTGTTCCAATAATCTCTATGGACCCAACGAAAATTGCTGAGCGCCGATTCACCGATCTTCGTCAGCTCCATAGAGATTAACGGAGCAGAACGGTCATGCACGGCCGTCTGCTCCATTAATCTCATGGAGCAACGGAGGGTCGGTCGGATCCCTCTTTTTCGCGATCTGCGGGGATCTCAGCACTGAGACCACCACTGATCATCAAGTTAGGCCTTATCCCGTGGCCATACACATAGGTTTTTTTCAATTGGATGTTATTAAAAAAATGTACATGTGTGAATATAATTTTAACTAAAATGTAGCTATGTTGTCCCTTGGAGATTATTGTTCTTGCATACAAGCACCTCTGCTGGGGTGATTGTACAAAGGAAAATAGTTTTTGCATTTGAAAAGACTGACAGGCAAGACTAAATAGTGCATGTGTGACCGCCACTGCCAGGATGTAGAGGTGGTTATATCCAAGGACAGCTAATTTCTCAAGGACAAGATGTCTACATTTATGGGAAATCCTCACACAGGTAGATTATGTTTTTTAATAACATGCAATTGAAGATTTACATATATATGAATAAAATTAAATGTGAATGCCCAGATAAGTCTCTTTCCAACAAATGAATTTTATTTATGACTACAGACACCACTCGAACAGAGCTTAGACTCATTGATAGTCTATTGTGCTATCCCAATAACAGATGTTTTTTTTACAGTCCAATGATCCTATCAGAGAAAAACGTAGCATGTACCACTCTGCTCCAAGTCGTGCATCAAACTGCCCGATCGGAGTCAACATTTACGTAAAATAAAATGGATGGCATAAGTATTCCATACTAGTGAGGTCAGTTTTTCACTCGTGTATCAAAGTACTACCTCAGAGCTGTAAAAAGCTGTGAAACTAGGACTACAGAAACGTTAATGGTTATGACTTTATGGGGTACAGCTGCAAGTAAGAAAACTATCCCCAAAGTAGAATAAAAGGTTTCCACCATTTGTCAATGAATGCATAATATATTTTTCATAAATGTGCAATGAGCCAACTGAGAACGTCAGTGCATAATATTATCTATATTTACCAACACAGTTCTCATACTGACTTGCAGTATTCTTACACAGTTTTCCAGACCTTCATGTCCCTATACTTACTGCCAGCAGATGGCTCTACTATTTACTGCCAAATTACTAAGGTTACATATGAGCTGTAACAACTACGTATGTGGGTTCTAAAACTAGTGCCGCACGAGTTCTGGAAGTTGTCCAAACGCTCAAGTGATCTATTCTTTTAAACAAAATATAGGAGGCTCAAATAAGCCTAGAGATGGTATTATGAGAATAAAAAAAACCCAAAAGATAAAGGAAAGATTTATCTATAATGTAAGGTGTTTAACTATTATGTACATAAAGCATACCCCTCCCCTCTCCATAGAGAAGCAAGTGGCGAATTACAGAGAAATATAGAATATGTCCTATATTTTTCCGTGCACAGTCACAGTGGGGCGAGACAACGCACCATTTGCGGCGGGCAAACTAAGGCCCCATTTGTGTGCATGAGGCCTTTAAGGTATTTGCGAATGCCAATGTATTAAATTAATAAATATAGGCATTGTCTACATACTATGAAGCAAATCCTTAAAAGGGGTGGTCCAACGTTGTTAAGAAATTATCATGAAAGGGTTTGTTTCAGTAATGACTGACTATATGGGGTATAGTTGTAGTATTAGCTATGACTATATGGGGTATAGCTGCAGTAATGGTTATGACTATAGGGGGAATAGCTGCAGTATTGACTATGGCATTATGGGGTACAGCTGCAGTAATAGTAATAACTTTATGGAGGACAGCTGAAAGTTAGAAAAATATCCCCAAATTAGAAGACAAAGTTTCCACCATTTGTCAATAAATGCATAATATATTTTTTATAAATGTGCAACAGAGGGGCTTCAGAGCAGCCCTTTAGGTTCATTAGAATAATTTTAAAAGTTGGTTTCGGAAGGAAGGAGGCCTTGGATAACAAATATAAGAAGGTTACCACAGTCACGGTGCCTGGATTGATCAGTAAATGTCCCTGGTTTATCATGATGGATTTTGATGGCTGCACTCTCCTACAGCGTTTATAAAAATTATACAGGAAACACTATCTGGCTATTTCCCTTTAAGTGTCTTCTCCGAGCCAGGCATGACAAATGATGCAATAGCGTCTATATTTGCCTGATGAGTGAATTATCCTTGAGCCACTGCGGCAGCCAATGACCCAGGCAAATAATCTTTTAATCTGATCTGCAGTAGATCAGAAAGATGCTTTCTATTCATTTTTAAGCACACCACATGACTGACCTAAGTATGGATGGGAAGAATACAAAGGCAGAGGTTTCTACACAATAATAGAGCAGGTCTCATCTACAAAGATTAAAGGAGCAAAAAAATAAAATTGCCTTTATTTAGATGATCCATTTCAGTGGTAAATTATCTACTTTATCATATACCATAAAAATCACTTGAAAAAAGAAAATTTATTGTCCTATAGGCTCCGACCCAATAGGGAAATCATTACACACATTTTAGAACCAAGGTGCACCAATCCAATCATCACTGGTGATACTAGTATCTGTCATTTACATTAACCCACCCAAAATAAATACATCATTAAAAACTATGATTACAAAGCATTGCCCTTATCCCTAAATGGTTCCTTTCCATGGCTGCTGATGTTAAAAATTCTGTCTCAATCACCTGATGTGAGTCCAACGCCACTAATCGAGTCCTGCATATTAAATTGTACTTGGATTGCCCTGCCTCCTTGTTCCTGACTGACAGGTCTCATTGCTAGGACATGTTGCTATGTGGAACATTTAGAGAGTTTGGTTACATCATTGGGCACTTCATGTCATGTGACAAAGGTGATGTCATCTAAAGTCTTTTACCCATGTACATTTGAAGTATACACCCCATGTATGTATCTGATTACATTAAATCACAGCATGCCTTTGTGGAGGATGGGGTAGAAGGAGATGGAGGCACGCTGTGATTTCATGTGATCAGTTACATACATAGGGTAGACGTTGCAAATGTAACTGGATAGAGGAACTTATATGACATCTACCTGGTCACAAGACATTAATTGATGAATGCTAAGAGGAGGCATGGGGATGGGATGGGCCAGCTGAGTAGGAAACGCCCCCTCTGATGCCAGGTAATATAACATAAAGTTAATTTACAGGGATGTAAGGGAAACTATTTTAGCAAAAAGAAGGGTGTCAATTAATAGGGCTCCATGGGACCCTGTCATTAGCTGTATTTGTAAAAAAGTGGTGATAGGTTCCCATTAAAGCAAAAACATACCCTTATAAGTAAATTTGTCAACAGATTTTATCCATTAAATTACTAGCCCCCTCAGGTAGGGTATGAAGTGTCCTTTCTAGAATTCCCTCTTTAATGTGAAATGTTACCCATTTACCTATAAGAAAAACCTCCTCCAAAGTCATATGCTAATGAGCAGAAAAAAGCCAAATATGCCAAAAATGAGTCAAGTTGTGAGGCTGTTACTTCAGACCCCACTATCTTTAGTTCTCTGGTAACAACATGCTTTTGGTGCCATATTTAAGAAAAGCCTCTGCTCTTACAGGTCATATGACGCTAGTGTTACTTTGATCTACAGAACCCAAACCCAGACACTTAAGCCAGATGGGTTCTAGGTACTAAACTGAAGAAAAAATAAAAAGCACTAATTACTGTACTACAGAAGTCAGATATACATATAAGCAACCCGGATAACTTCAAGTCTGACTTGTTAAGAAGTTTTAACCTGAAAACTCCATTAGCCATGAATAAAATTGCCATTTATGTATACTGTGCATTACACGAGAAGAATAGTGCTGAAATACTAGGCTTTTCTAGTATTTTTTTCTAGGTTTACTAGAGCACCTGCACAGACCAGAAGGAGTCAGCAGGTGTGGGATTGGGCCTATCATGAAATCAATGGATTACCACCATCTTAACTCCTTCAGATATGGTGCCCACCAATTTTCATTGCTTATATGGCACATGGGCTTCTCCACTCCAAAGCTGGGTAAAGACCATACATTACAGGAAATCTACCACATGGATGCAGTTCTTCTAAACTAAGCACAGCAACATGCTGTGCTTCTAAAAGCTTAGCTATTGAGAAAACAGCCATTTATGCAAATCAGCCTCAGGGGCTCCTGTCTTCATCAAAGGAGTCCCTTCTGGCTCTGCCATCTGCTAATTACTCACAACTCAATTTTGGTGTGTCTAATTCCGAGGTGTGAAGAATCAGACAACGGAGCCAGAATGGCTCTGAAAATGAGCCTCAGGCGCTCCTGTTTATGTCACAGGAGCCCCTGAGGCTCATTTTCATAATTTAAAGAGATATTTTTCTAAAAAATAAAGCTTTTGAAAGCGAAAACAAGAACAGTTCCTGTTTCAGGAGGCACATGCCAGCATGTAACTGTGTGTGGCTTAGAAGCAATGCACCCATGTGGTAGACTTACTTTAAGAGTTATAGTAATAGCTGTACATGCTAAAGAACAAAAATGTATGGTCAGCCCATAGTTTAATGGCAGTCCTGTTGGCTTACCTGGAAAGTTCCTCCAGCTTAGACTGAGCAAACTCTAAACTTTTCCTCTCTACATGCTCATGAGGTGTATGGGCCAGAAGCTCATGGAGAGTTATGATGTACCGAGGTATCTACAAGAAGAAAGACAACCAATACATATGGTATCTTCTCTTTTACTGCATAACATACTTCATTTAAAAAAAAATAATTAATGAATGAAATATCAAACCAGTTAAAACCATATTATAATTTTAAGATGCATAAAAACTTTTTACACATTGGATAATAATAATAATAATAATTCTTTATATATAGCGCCTACAGATTACGCAGTGCTGCACAAAGCATGACAAATTGGTCCCTGTCCCCATGGGGCTCACAATCTAAACAACCTACAGTAACAGTATGTTTTTTGGAGTGTGGGAAGAAACCAGAGGACCCAGAGGAAACCCACACAAACACAGAGAGAACATACAAACTCTTAGCAGATGTTGACCTGGGTGGGATTCGAACTCAAGACCCCAGCACTGCAAGGCAGAAGTGCTACTCACTCAGCCACCGTGACGCCCAAAATTGCCATATACAACAACCGGGGGTTATTTTTGTATCATAAGGATATGAAAATGATGTTTTATCGCTAGGATATGACATCAATTTAGGATCAGTTAGAACCTTTGGGAATGTTCTTGAGCGAGAACGGGCTTTAGCACGAAAATGGAGATGACATACAAAAAAATCTCCAATCATCCATGGCGGCCAATGGAATGCCAATTTAGGTAGGATGTTGCATTTATTCCAGTGGTTTGTTCATTGATACATAATATGTAAGAGAAAGAATAGTCCACTGGCAGAATATGGGGTAGACACACAATACCTACCTGATAATGAATCCCAGACAATGTGCAATGGCCAAGGCGAACTTGCTAGTTTGCAAGTTCCAAAGAACTGAGTATTATCCTCTTTAAAGAGAAACTGTCGCCAGCTTTTACTCCATTAACTACCAGCCCCCTCTGGTAGGGAATGAAATATCCTTTCTAGAATTCCCTATTTTATGTGGAATCTCACCGATTTACCTAGAAAACAATCTCCACTAAACTCATGTAAAAATAAGCAGAGAAGAGTCATATTTTGCCAGAGATGTGATATTAAAGACGAGAAACTAATCTTTTGGTTTGTATCAGGCTTGTTAAAGACCCGATTGGAAATATCTGCAGTATAAAATCCAGTTCCTGTCTAGATCTATAACTGCTTGTATCTCTGGTTCTGTAGCTCATAAAACCACAAGTCTGGTGCAATGTGAAAGATGAGAATCTTATCTTCAATATAACACCAAAACCATGTAGGTGCTATAAAGAGAGAAGAAAGATAGAAGTGTTTGAAGTGACCGCCCCCCAAGCAACCTCTAAACTTTCCAAAATATGACTCTTCTCTGCTTTTTTTTTTTATGAGTTTGTTGGAGATTTTCTATAGGTAAATAGTGAGATACCACAGAAAAGAGGGAATTCTAAAAAGGACATTTCATATCCTACCTGTGGGGGATTGTACTTTAACAGAGTAAAATCTGGTGACTGGTTCCCTTTAAGTTCCATTTATTGCATCCTGTTCCCAGTGGCACCAATGTCGTGACATAGATCTCTGCTGCGCTGTGTTACATCCCACTCGCGCGTTACAAATACCAAGAATCGCATTAGCATCAAAGCAAGGCCGGCGTTTAGCAAGGGCAGGAAGTAAAGCTCTGAATGGATATTCACTCATTCAGTCAACAAGGTTAATTATGGAATAAAACGAATACTTCCCGATCTCTGTATCCGTCTATGGATTAGAAAAATTCTGTATTGTTTGGCACAATAGACCTGATAGCTGCTACAACCATGGTAACATGGTCTATTCGCCTGCAGATCAACCAATAATTATCCATGGTCGATCCCTATTGTTTGAAGTGCTGAATTTATCTGCAGTTACTACACAGTTATCATGCAGCTATATATCCGTTCTCAAGGGCTTTCAGCTGAAGTCTAGAATTGGTAATAATCAGTCATTAATTGACATAAAAATATGTGTATAAATACTTATTAGAAATGCACTAGAACGATGAAATCAGAGCGTGAATATATGTATTCACATTCCACATCACAGTCATTGATGATGACATTACCTGGAACATTGGATAAGTCAGGAACGTCTCCAGCATCCTTCCCTCACAGGCTGGATTGGCTTCGTATTGCTTGAGGAGTTTGTCAAAGTCGCGGTTTTGCTTACAGTTTGCCAGGACTTGCAGACTGTACTGATGATTCCGTACAAATTCTTGGTAAATGTTCAGCATAGGAAGCAGAATATCAAACAAATCCGCTACGGGAAATACAGAAGAACGGTCTGAGTAATAGGTTAGGTATTTGGAATCGCAGAAGAACTGCTTACCAAGACATGAATGGAAGAAAATAGCTACCTTGAAACTAGAGATTAAGCGTTTATCCTCAGATAACGCCACAGATTTGGGTATGACTCTTGGCACTCCATTATTTACATTGTTCCCATTTAATAAAACCACCAATAAGCTTGTACCTGAATCTATTATCAGAGGTGTAACTAGTAGAGGAAGGGCCCTGTAGAAGATGTCTGTATGGGGCCTTTCTGTCCCTTCAGAAAATATAAATATTTATATACTCAATGAGGCTCATTTACTAAGGGTCCGCGGTCCGCACTATCGACGGAATACCCGACGATTTCCGATGTGAAAAGTAAGAATTCGGCATAATAAACTAGTACGTACCCACAGTAACTAATGGGTAAACCAGCCCATGATCTTCTGTAGTAGAACTATACCTAATAGCAGAGTGTTATGTAGATATCACTTTAGGGATTTGAGGTTTTGAAAATATTCATGTCAGAGGAGCTGCAGCTCGTATTAATAATGTGGACAAAATACACAGAAATCGATACTCCATGTTTGCATACAGGAGGGATTAGTATAGCACTATAGTAACTATAGTGAGCTCCACATTAAGTGGTGCTGTCCTGTACTTGCTGCCACAGCATAAACCTTCTTATATTTTCTCCATTCGCCTATAAAAACAATCCCTTCAAAAGTCATATGGACATCAGGGTTGTAGTTCTCAGGGGGTTAACTACAGTGGTAGCAGCCGCTATGGGGCTCGCAGTGTCAAGGGGCCCAGTCATCTGACCTGACACTAAAGAATGGAGGATATGTACCGTTAAATAAATTTTGGCCCACATTTACTAAGGTGCTTGCGCCAGTTATTGTCGGACTTTGTCCATTCTTTTTAGTGCAAACTGCTTGCACATGTATTTAAGAAGTGTCCGAGACTAATTTGTGGCGCACACTGCACAATACCCGACACAACACGAAATTCTGCACCGAAATGGGCGTTCTGTTGCTCAGTCAGACTGTGATATACATTTAACATGCAGAGTCTGGCAGAAGTGTGTTGCCCACCCCATGTAAAAAGTGCACCAAAAAAGTGTTGCACTTTGTAGGGGTAGTGCAGGGAGTGCCAGATACATGAAGAACGTGCGCCATAATTCATGAATCTGGCGCCCTCTGCACTATACACAGGTAATATAGTGCAGTTTACACTGTTTTTAGTAAATGTGGGCCATTATGCCGCACATTGTACAGCATATTATGTATCTGACACATATGTGATGTATACATGTTGTATGTGTGTCTAGTCTAGTCTAGTGTTGTAAAATCTGATGACAGTTTCTCTTTATGGTATGTTTTTTTTAAAATAAAGTAATAGCACCGCACTGATATTTAATGTCCTTAAGGGGCGCTCCATTATGGTTCTTAAAGGGATCCCAAGTACTAGGTGCCCCGATATGATATCCTTATTCCTTAGCAAGTTGTGCTTTAAAGGGCTTCAGGATACCAGTGTTGAATACCAGGGTTAATGACTGAAGTAATGGTTATTTGACAGCCACATTGGTAGCCCCACAATTTTTATGCAAAACTTTATTAGTTCGAGTTGCACTCAGAAGCGACATTCACTTTAATATTTATGTTGAGGTCATTCTTGTTAAAGCTAGGTGTCAGACCACTTAAAAGCCTATAGAGAAAAGAGGGGCTGAATAGATAAATAAGAAGCTTTACACCCAAAGAACTATATTGACACCATCTCGGTACTTCTCTAAAACTTCCTATCTGATCCTGTCTTTTACCTCTGAGAGGGATGTATGGATCAGATTCTACTCTACTTTCTAAGTGCTGTGTGTGGGAGACATCCTAGTGGCTAGTCTCCACCAGCCAGCTCAGATACAACTGAGAATTAGATACAGATCCAGGGGCGTAACTACAGTGGTAGCAGCCATAGCAACCGCTATGGGGCCCACAGTGCCAAGGGGCCCCAGCATCTGACCTGACACACTAAAGAGTAGAGGTTGTGTATCCTTATATCCATATTATGCTGCACTTCGTACCTATAACATATATGTGATGTATATATGCTGCACCTGTGATGTGTATATGTTGTATGTGTATATGGTGTATGTCGTCTGCATATACTGTATGTGTGTATATATGCTGTTGGTTTGTAAATGTCACTGTATGTGTGTGTATATGCTCTATTTGAGCATATGTGCATACGTGTACAAATGTGTGATTGTAACATGCATGTGTGAGTATACAAATATGTATAATTTTTAAGTGGGAAGGGGGGCCCCAAGTCAAAGCCTGCTATGGGGCCCTGCCACTCCTAGTTACACCACTGTACAGAGGGGAAACTGCTAAAGACATGCAGAAAAAAAAGTTATAAAATGGACCGAAATACAGAAACTCCCCAGTGTTCACAGTGTACTACTGATTAACACAAGACTATGTGTAATTTAGGCTTTTCAGGCTTTAAACATAAAGTTTGTCTTGAGAAAACTGAAACCTGAACGCTGTAATTATAAAAATTAATAGTTGTGTTTCTTGGTGAGAAGGAATTACATCACTTGAGAAAGCATCAAGCTGCCACTTGACGAATTAATTTCCTCAAACACTTCATCTTCAGCAACAGATCGGTCATTAGGAGAAGAATCAGTGATATAAAATATAGTGACAAATGGAAGGCAATCTCAAGACATGTGATACTTCAAAATGAAGCGAGAATCTTAAGAAACCCTACACACGCTCCAGCAATCTACATAGTAGCCAAACAACGTCTCAATCATATATTATTAAGAGGAATACAAATCAGTCTCACATACCTAAAATTAAAGTGGGCCAATTAGTGATCCTTGCTTTCAGACCCTGGTGAAAAATTTCATGGAGAAACATGATGGTTTCACTGCAGGAAGACAAAGAAAGAACAGGTGACATCTCAGCCATTACATTTAATGCTACCACATATTTACATTCATTTCCTCTTCTTATTAAATAGATAAATAGTACAGAAAAATAACAAGCGATAAAACATGTAAATAATTCATCTCTGAAGGATAAAGAGCCTGAAATTACAGGTCATCAGCAGGAAAGGTCAGGCTCCCAGGCAATAAATAAGACACAGCGGGTGACTTTTATTATATGGTTGCAAGATTAAGAAGGATTCCTGTCTGGAGAAAAACCTGCCAATCTACAGCAGAGTATTAGGTACCAAACTACAGAATATCTGCTGTAATTACTTTATTTTAAGAGTCTTTATGGATGGAAAGGTGGAGGCTGAGCAGATTGTATATGGTCTCTTATCTGCTGGCAAATGATCATGAGAAGCTAAGGCGATTGTGTATAGTGTCTGTTCTGCATGTAGCATATTATAGAGCAGGAGTAACTACATTAGAATAGCACACTATGTACAATCTGTTCAGCTCCTCCTGCTCTATAACATGCTGCCAGCAGAAGAGAACACCATGTACAATCTGGTTACTCACTTCAGTCCCTGTCCCCAATGGAGCCCCAATGGGGCTCACAATCTAATCAACCTACCAGTATGTTTTTTGGAATGTGGGAGGAAACCGGAGGAAGCCCACGCAAATACGTATAGAACACACAAAGTCTTTGCAGATGTTGATCTGGATGGGACTTGAACGTAGGACCCTAGCGCTACAAGGCGGTAGTGCTAACCATTGAGCCAGCATGCTGCCAAAATAATGTTCATTTTGAATGCATTAAAGCTGTTGATGCGTGGAGCAATAGGACTTGACAATTGAAATACTGGGCTGATATCAAGAGGGAAAGTGAGTACCCCACACACATTAGATGGTTGGCTGAACCTGTCAACATCGTAAGATTTAGGACATACCAGTTATAGACATTTATGCATTCCTAAAAATGACTGATATATGGTATGCAGCACTCCAGAATAGGGTTCCTGTGCTCCCAGCATCTATTAGACATTTCGGGAACATCTTATGAATTCACCATCAATGTGTTAGATGAGCCTGTCCCTTTATACACTAGTGGCAGTATTGTTAGTAGCTGCACTAGTGATTAATGAAGGCGTCTCGAGGCTACATACTTCAGACACTTGCTCTTTGATGTTGATGTTTTCCCTCCGTATATCACTTTAGCAGGACTGAAGATAATCAATAGCGGTCAGGAGGCTACAGCAAATGTCTTATCAACACTAGCAAGAAATTCTACAGCAAATCCTGAATAGCAAACCTGATAGAAGAGGAAGAAAATCAATGGTATGGAACATGCTGACATGAAATGTGCTGAAGACCGCACACTGGACCGGATATTGGGGCACATTTACTTACCCGGTCCTGTCACAATCCCCGAAGTGCGTTGTCAGACGAGGATGAAGTCTGGTGCGATTCACTAAGATTGTGCGCCCGATATCCTGCATGTGTCGCTTCCCTCCCTGAGGTCCGGAGTTCACCCTCTTCTTCCCAGTGTATGTGAGTGCATTGTCTTGGACACAATTTGTATTTTAAATCCTGCGCTTAGTCCGAAACATTCGGGATGTCCAATGGCCACGCCCCCCGATTTGTGTCGATCCGGTCGCGTGTGCCAAAAACCCCCATAAAAACCCTGCGCAATTCGGAAATAGTCGGGAAACCCGGCGGAAATGTGGTCCCTTAGGGATCTTTCAGGGAACAGGAAGGTAACCTTCATTATTGTCTTATTAATATGAAGGCCTCAGCACAAAAGAGCATAAGAAACATCTGATATTTTCTTAGAGGATAAAGGTGTATACAGAAAGAACATGACATCGAAAACAATGAAAACATTTGCTTGTTCCGGGGTCACTGTGTAGAAGGAATGCCTTAATTTCATTATGTTTATTATGTGTAATAAGTAGAGTCAACATTACTGCATTAGCGCTACCTTTACCCCCTGAGTCAGAGGCTCCGAACAGAGCAGGTTTAGCAGATATGAACTAGTATAAGCCTACGATACAAGACAAATTTTTCCATGATTTCCATGGCTAGATTCACTTTTACGCAGTACAGCCTTTCGAAATTCAAACAAATGTTCTCCATTTATTAATAATGGATAGGAGAGAGTAGAAAGATTTGATCAACAGATACACAATTTGATAAAGTTAGTGCATCTTAAAATCTAGAGTTTTCAAAAAGTTGCTAAGACAAGAAGCAGATGTGCCTCAAAATGTTATGCCCTCTTTAACTTGCAGCTCCGAAAGAGTTGAATGGAGAGTGGCCACGAATGCACAGCACTCTCCCGTTCAGCCTGGATACAGGAAGGGGGTGAGCGGTTGGACCCACATTTATCATCAATTTATGACATTTTCTGTGGCTCTGTCCTAAATAGTGTATATGGGAAACCCCCTATAACAGGCTTTTTCATTCCTGATTCCCAGGATTGAGGGGTGGGATGTGCTGCTGAAAAAGGCTTCCATAATTAAAGGACACCTGTCATCAGGTCTCTGCCACTAGTTCTGTCACCTCTACCTGTTGGAGCAGCGCACAAGGATCCCATCACAGCCTTTATCTAGTTATTTCATACATTATTCATTGTAAAATCATCTATTCTTTATCATGTAAATGAGGCTGGTCACATGGTCAGAGGCAGTGATGTCACACCTGTTCCCCCTCCCCTCTCCTCCCCCTGCTCATGTCTGTGTGTAATGTATAGTAAAGCATTGCTGGTGTGTGTGCTGCATCTGCTGACATGCTGCATCCTCCTAATATACAGGTGAGAGACACAGACATCAGCTACACATGAATCTGACATGTTCTGCTGTAACATGGCTGCCTGGAGCTGCTGTATCTCTCCTATACACACACACATGCACACACAGGCTGCAGGGGGCGTGGCCACCAGCACCAGGAAGCACATCATTATACAGCCTCACATCATTACACAGGCTGTCAGTCATGCACTGGGGGTGTGGCTGTGCCTCCCACTCATGAATAGAGTGGACAGCTTGAATATGCTAATGCTTCATTGGACATTTCACAGGTCATTTGCATACAGCTTTAGGACCTCATTGCTTAGGTTTACAGGCATATAGAGGGACAATGAAGGGATACAGGCAATGCTCTCTAATGGCAGTTTATGAAAATATATTTAGTTTAGGGGGTTATTTTGCATGACAGGTTCTCTTTAAGATACATCACCGTTTCTGGATAGTAATATATTCATACTGCACTCAACTGAATCTCTAAAACAATGTCCTAAGCATTATTGATCAAAATACAATAATGGAGGAAGATTATGTTCAATGAACAGCCATCTAAAGATGTTGACACAGCAACTAACGTTCTTTGAAACAATATTCAAAGATATCCATTTCCTCTTTATTTAATAAAGCATAACCACTAGCTATATTCCTGAGTGTATGCATAGTATGTTCAATATGAATGGCCTGCAAGCCTGGAAAAATACAAATACAGCCCATTAGTTATTCACAAATTGGGTTTTCTTTTAAGCATTTGCAAGCATCTGATATGTGGCAGAGCATATGGGTCTATACGATGTCCTGACGTTATCTAAAGTCAGGAGCCTGTAAAGAGTGATGCCAGTTAGGATTTCTTTGGACCCAGAAGTAATAAATAAAAAGTGGTCTGGTCATGGGTCTGAATCTGGACTGAGGTCTTGTTAGTTTTAAGGGGTATTCCCATCTCGGAATTCACATTTAATTTAATTCATCTGCCATTTTTATATACATTTCTTCAATAGGATGTTGTTAAAAATAATGTACCTGTGTGAGAATAATTTGCCATAAATGTAGCCATGTTGTCCCTTAGAAACAAGCTGTCCTTGGATACAACCGCCTGACTTTCGCTTTTGAAACCTGTCTGACTACCTGGATACAGTGTTCATTAGCACAGGATGGCTGTGGGACATGGAGTAACTCGCGGCCATTTCATAGGCATAAACAGTTTCTTTGTGCAATCCCTCCAGCAGCTGTGGTCATATCCAAGGACAGCAATCTTGTTTCTAAGGGACAACATGGCTACAGTAATCCTCACTACATTTTTTAATAACATCCAATTGAAGAAATGTATGAATATGTGAGATGAAATAAATTAAATGGCAATGCTCAGATGAGAGCATCACTTTAAGGGTCTGGACATGATGTGAATACATGTTTGCTTCTCCTAAACATAGAAGGGCAAGTGCAGACTTGGTGATTTACTAGACTGTGTTCAGTGAGAGCTTCCTAACCGGGAAGAGTGACAAATAGTTTGCTTTACCATGTATGGAAGGTACAGTAAACATTATGGGGTTAATAGTAGTAAACATTTTTATTTCATAGTTTTGGTGTGCAGCATTGTTATTATTTATTTCTTACCCATGATTTGTTGTTGATGGAAGGTGGGGAGGGTTTACAGTATTGGTCCTGTTGACCAGCTAATACAGATATAAAAACTGTCTCTAATTCAGCTGTTGATCACTGGAAGTTACTGAATTCAATTATGAGCATCAATCCCTGTCCCTTTGGCGGTGAAAATGAATATGTAGTTAAAAGGACAATATAAAATGCAAACAAGTAATTTATAATCACATTTAGCTGTCATTTCTCAGTGGGGAATGATTTACCGAAATGTTCTGTGAGACATCATCATTCATTATAGGGCTGGACATAGATGCAACACAGCACAACATCTCCATCTCGAAACAGGGCCAAAACGGACACCGCCCAGTGTAGGCACATCTATAACCGGGTTTGGAGGTTATAGACATTTAGGAAAGGGCTATAAGGGAAAGGAAAAGTCCAACCTGTTCAACCAAATCCTATAGTGCCGATTCAAGGTATAATGCTCCCAAGTAGGAAAAAATATCTATGTGACCCTACATATGGCAGCCCCAATTAATACTGGAGCAACTATTTACAAAATGTTTGTGTCCCATAACCTCTGATATTTATGCTCAACAATATGTCCTCCAAGTTCCTCTTGAACTTATAGAAAGTATCAGCCATTAGAACCTCCTGCGGCTCTTACAGTAAAAAATCCCTGTCTATGGCAATGGTAGCCACTCTAGACATAATCGATGACTTTACTTAGAGGGGTAAGAAAGATGTCATTGCCTCCAGGAACCCAAAACCGGCACATCCATATAACTGGGTTTTAGATGGAGATATGAACAACTTTCATGCTTCAAGATGTTCATCCCTAGTTTTCTGAAACCGCTGTAAGGTGACTTTTTTCCTGGATAATTTAGGGAACAAGTTGGGAGGGAGTAGTGTATGTGTATGCCATGCTTAAGACATTTATATGACCTATGGTCATATTATGGAATGCAAGCGAGTATATATAATATACCGTAGTATACTACCGGTATATCTAATATAGTATATATCTTGGTCTAGGAATTATATAGGACAACACATACGTCCAAGGTCGGTTCCAGGTTTTAGTAGGCCCCTGGGCGATAGAGCCTCAGTGGGCCCCTTTGCAGTGAACTCACTGGCGGTATTAAAAATTCAGAAACTAAAACACTAGTTTATCATACCAAACTACCCCCTCGTTAATTTATATACAGCCTCCTCATGGTGATTTTATATACAGCCTCCTCATGGTTAATTTATATACAGCCCCTCATGGTTATTTTATATAAGCCCTCCTGGATTCCTTATTTACAGTCTTATGTGGGCCCCCTCCAGCAGCTCTGGGCCCCGGCACTTGCCCAGGTATGCCCAGTGCTGGCGCCGGCCCTGCATACGTCATTACTAAACTCCAGCAAGTCCTCTTCTATCTCATTTATTTTACCAGGATCTAGAAAGATCTGACCACCCTAAAACCACAATAAGGAAAGCCAGAAGAAACGGCAGAAAGATAAAACGCTTCCATACTGAGCAAACAAGGGAACCTCAGATTCAATCTCTGGGATTGATGATGGATTATTACACAAATCTTTATCTGCACAGATGACATTTCTCAGAATACCAATTGTGTTTGATGATTCTGTTATGTCAGTCATGTTTCCAGGCTAAGCTCCACAGACATAGAGATAGACCAAGACTGTCTTCATCAATGTGAATAATGGAAAGTCGAGATAAGTCGTGTAACACCGGATTTTCTCCAGTCAGGTTTATAATAGTCACAGCAGACTAATTTTGTCTGACATTTCATGGCAGACACAATGTCACCGACATATTAAACACAAACGTCATGCATGTTCAGGCATTCTGAATACCGCAATCACATACTGCTATACACGTATACCGTAACTGCGTACATTTAATATTACTCTCTCTGAGATACTCCAACAAATGGCAAAGACATAAGAAGATATTCCTATATTAATCATTTATGCTAATGAGGTGCTTGGTGCACCAAGGTTTGGAAGAAATGTTACCTGTTGAGGAATATGCTGCTGACATCATCGTGACTGATTGGAGGCTTCTTGGAGCTCGCTGCCATCCTTAAGGGCCGGAGAAAACAGTTCACAAGTATATAAAGCTGATGGACATATTCTGCTTCGGCCTCCACCATGTTAAATACAATTTGATTCCGCTTCCTCATACTTTCCGCATGGGGAGAACATATATAGTCTTGTACAATTGTTTTCCATTTCCTTCTACAAAGCCAGCCACGCATGAAGCTTTGGACCTAGAGGAACACAAATACACAAGTCATAGTCATAATAAGCCCATGATAGGCAACATTAAGGGACTACTGACACTGAATAGGGCATAAGAATGTGATCGCTGTGGGTGGTCTGACTTTTGGGACCCTTAGCACTCACAAAAACAGAGGTCAGACTTTCTATACTCATACTTTGCACCATATATTAGTTGGTCTAGTTTTTTGCACCTAAGTAATACATTTGGGCCACTCCCTATTCCCAGATGCCACACTCTTTTTTCCTACAGGGTTCTAAAAATTGTATAAATGTGATGCAAGAAATTTTACTCCAGGATTACAGCAAAGACGATGGGGCTCATTTACTAAGGGTCCGAATTGCGCATTTTCGTTGGGTTTCCCCAATTTTTCCGATTTGCGCCGAATTGCCTCGGGCTTTCATGTGACAGAAATCGGGGGCGTGGCCGTCGGAAAACCCGTCGGATGCAGAAAAAAATGCGGAATTTCAAAAAAAATTGTGTCGCAAGAATAGCACTCATATACACCGAGACGGAGAAGTTGAACTTCGGCGGACTTCAGCGCAGCAGCGACACCTAGTGGACATTGGGCGCACGGACCTTAGTGAATCCCGGCAGAACCCGAATAAGAACCCGTCAAAGAACGCGCAGCTGGATTGCGACTGGACCGGGTAAGTAAATCTGCCCCAATGTGACAAATCTCCCCCATTGAGCTTCATAATAAAACACTAAGCAATTAGAACTTTAAGCCTGAACTCTTCACCAGAAAAATTCAGCTCCAACTGGTGTAAAGATATAAAGTATTAAGAAATAAGTCAGTAGGGGAAGTTTTTTTTCTCAATAACAACAATATAACAATAATAAATTATGAAGATAAAACATCAGTACACGCCCGGGTCATTGCGTGGTCAATGTATTCTTCTGGGTATGGAAATAACACAACAATGAATGTAGGCGATAAGGGCAGAAGAGAACAAAGACAGCCCTATGTGTGCCACCAGGCTGTGTGCATTGCAATCATAACTGTGAGACAATAACAAAAGATCGTGAATAGGCACAACTTATATCTGTCTTATAAAATTTTGAATGTCAGGTTCGGCTAGCGCTCCTACATTAATTAACCCATCCCCAAAAGTTCTGCACTACTGAATGCATCAGTTATTTTTTGGGGGTAAAACCCATTAGTGCATTTGTTCGATTATATTTAGTAGGTGAAACCTTAAAAAAAATCTACCATCAAAAACAATCAGGATAAACCGGGGGCACATACTCACAAAGTTATGCTAATGAGTAAGAAGAGCTAGGGAAGCAGGGGGCTCTGGTAACACCCCCAAAACCCCATTTGTCTCATTAGCATAATTTCAAAGTAAATTTTAGTAGGAAGCAGGACATGGATAACACATATAAGAAGATTACCAGAGTCACAGTGTCTGGATCTATGAGTAAGTAACCATGGTTCATCATGATGAATTTGTATTGTAGATTTCCTTTAAATATGGACTGAATTCTAAACATTGATAGGTGGAAGTCTGACCTTAGGGACAGGGCAGTATTCAAAGTGTCACATTCTTTGGCTAGATTCACACGACTGTTGGGTACGTATATACGGCTGCAAACTTTCAGCCGTAAATACATCCTCATAGGTCGTCAATGGGCACACGGAGCGGTACGGTGCAGTACACGTGTACCGCTCCGTACCCAGGGAAAAGATAGGACATGCCCTATCTTTCCCCGTGTTAAGGTGCCAAGCTTAACGTATATCTATGGAGCAGGGCGGACAAGCAGCGCTAACCCCCTCCTCCTCTACCATGCCGTAGCACGGCGGGCACGTGTTTGTGTGAAAGTAGCCTTAATCACAGATAGTTAACACATGAAGTCTGTTACCTTCTTTATTTTCTTGATATCTGGGTCTTCATCCTCATGGTGGATGTGGTAAGGGCGCATCCTTTCCTTTGTTTTATTGAGGGCTACAATCTGTTAAAAGAACATAATAAGTGACTTAGCCAGGTAAATCTATGTATGCTCGAACTGAAACAAATCAATCCCTGTTCTCTATTTTATCAGACTCGAATAAATAATTTCCAGGTAGAAATTCAAAATCCAAGTGTGAAGGTGGTCATATGCTTTACATGGCTGTGTGCCTGACAGCTAACTTGCTGATTCTCGTAGTGGGACATGTAAAGTATGATAAATAAACTAATGTCATTAAAATATTTAGCAGGATTTTTTTCAGTGATGACAAGTTTTATGAGACTTTACGTATAGGCTGTAAATTTGTAGCTAGACAGACAGATATTATGGGAATTGCCACCATTCCTTCTATGTACCAGGTATGAAAATAAATCTGCCTTGTTAGAAGAAAGCTTTGTCCAGTTGTGGAGGTAAATCATACAGCATCTGTTACTATACCCTACACGTAAAACTAAGGTTCAAACATTGAAAATCTTTCCTATAAAGTGCAACTGTAAATATATTGTCTATCTGACTAGTTGCAATCTCCAGTCTGTGAGGAGTATCATGAAATCTCTAAAAATACATTGGGGGACCACATTTCAGGACTGTCGAAATATATGTAGTCTGTCCAAACACAAGGCAGCTGCCTTACAAGGTAGCTAAAAGAGCTGTGGTTTTCCTTATTCTATCCTGGAAAACTTTGCATTTTTTCCCAAACACTTTTTATAAATACCTTGAACTAATGCCTCTAGAATAGAGGTTTGAATGGGGCAGTTAACCTAAAAGAGGACCGCGTTTGCATGCTACGTAAAAGGGAAGCTTGTTTAGGGATACTTGTTTTAGATTAGATTTCGCTCCTTTATATGCACGTGCTCTATTACAGCCGCTGCCCTCTACTATAGGTTGCTAACTTCCTACTCACTAGATAGACCATTATTGGGAACGAACTGCAAAGTACAAAAAACATGGGTCCTATTACAGATATACTCTTAATATGTGAAGCATTTTAATTGTATCCTAGAAGTCCTCGAGACCTCTGTTGATACTAGTTGGATTATACTTCCCGTTTCCGATGTGGTAATAGAACTGAAGATTTCATCTGATCCGGTTTTATTTTAGGAATATCAGTGTGTATTCTTGGGCCGCCAAACAATGAATCTCGGGTCTGTAGATATGATCTGTGTATCATCAGTGTTTGATCAGATTCTAGATGTATGTCCCCAAAAAAACTTAAAAAAAAAATAAAAAAAAAACGGAAGGTTGGCAAATGATGTCACAACCTTCTTCCAGCCTGTTGAAGGCTAACATGATTGTGTTAAATAGCAATTGATCCACAAAAATAGGCTGGAATAGGATTTGTTCTGAATTTTCTACAGCCTGTACATAGATCTGTGAAAACACGTTCACACACATTAAAACCAATGACTGTGAGCAGAGCTTCTTACCAACAGTCTGCAGCGGCTTATCGTCCAAGTCCTCACAACAGCCCCGGCCGGCAGTGGAGTAGGCAAGGGACAGGGCATACAGCCTGCGGACGTTCAGGACTGAAAGTTCACAGGTTATAGTGCCATTCTATGCAAGGTCGAATTTTGGTCCGGAATTCAGACCTTCTACAGGTCAACAATGTGCCCCTCCCCTATTGACAGTAAAAATAAGTAAAAATGTCCTGTATCTGTTCATCTGATTAAGGTCCGAGTACCACGTGTATCCAGCGCCTCAAATTGTTCCTTGGTCAATTTTGCATTGTGCCAAAGAGCCATTTAAGTGTAGTGTATTAAACTTCATGTATTTTTTACAAATAGTTTTGAAAACATTTATTTTGTGGAGTGGCCCGAAAAGAAGGAAAGTAAGAAGTAAGTAGGGAATATTTACACATACTGCTATTGGTGTAGGTCATACATCATCATGTATGTGAGTTACTACTTTGGTTTCAGTCTCAGACAATAGGGTACATGTATCAAACTTTTGGCTTGTATCAAATAGATTACAGATGTTCGGCACATCTGCTTACTTGTCGGGAGATACGCGCGGAACGGTGCGCCCAAAATAGCATGTGAAGAACAATATATATGTGTGTGAAGAACAAATTGCAGATGTTTAAATACATCTGCAATGTGTTCTTCACACATATATATTGTTCTTCACATGCTATTTTGGGCGCACCGTTCCGCGCGTATCTCCCGACAAGTAAGCAGATGTGCCGAACATCTGTAATCTATTCTGCACTGTGTTCTGCACTGTGTTTTTCTCTTAAATGATCCTGTGTTCACTGTGTTCACTGTTTTTATTCTATTCTTCACTGTTCTTCATTGTGTTTTTTTAATTAAATGATCGTTCGCGAGCAGGGGAAATACTGTTATTCTGGTCACCTAGCAACCCTTACGTTTAAAACGCATTGCACTCGCAATGTTAGCGAGTGCAATGCGTTTTTGATACGTCCCCACAGACTTGAATGGGGCGTGAAAAAACGATTTTGACGCGCGTGCAAACGAACGCAAGCACGCGCGTCAAAAACAACGCTAATGAAAAAAGAGCCATTGAATACAATGGGACAGAGTGCAATGCAAGTTCTGCGCGTCAAATGCACACGCAGAACTCGCGCGTGAAAAACGCCAGTGTAGAAGGGGCTTAACTATGTCCTTCCCTTAATATCTCCTCCTGACTTTCAGAGCTGTGAAGGAATAAAGCTCTATTCACACCTGTGTTGCAGGCTCTCCCTAGCAACGCAAACAAAAGCCAACAGACCCTATTAAAAGTCCATTAGTAGTCACCAGTGTCTGTTGTGTAACATATTCAATACCCTCATTGGGATTTCCAATTACGACTTCATGGCATAAATGTGTGTAAGTTTATTTATAATACAGAAACGCCTTCCGTAGGGATTGCCATGGCAATTTTACTGTGAATATCTGGTCATCCATTTTGGTCTCATGAGTATCATAGTGTTTGAGCCGTATGTTTTCTCTGCTGCACTCACCCAACACAATAATATCCGAAAATCTCCAGTGCAATGTAACTGTCTGTTCTGTAACTTCTATAAATGTAATGTGTTGGGCGAGTTTGTTACTCCAGAATGTAAATGGTTGTTTGTATAATATTACCGTTAATAAAAAAACTAGTATCAATTTCCCAAATGGAGAATAATACAAAAAGGATTTTCAGTGGAAAGTTTCTGGAGATTTTCATTTGGCCTTAAGACAAAGTGGTAAATCAGAGCCAACCACTGTACAGATTAAAGAAATTAATCAAAGTACAAACAGTCTTTATTGCGTCGACCAAATTATCCTTAAACAGCAGGAATTTCAGAACGCTTTCATTTCCCGCACTTACAATAACAATACATTCTTTGTTACAACATAGAAAACTCACAAATCTTGAGGAGTCCGATCCTGAACGGCTGCTGCAAAACAATGCACGGCCGAATAATCCTGCTGTCCCGATCAATGCATATTCCCGAGACAAAAAGCCATCGAACCGCGTCTGAGGCGACATTCTGTAATGGCCTCCGACCCCATTCTGTGCGGGGTGACTGATACTAGTGTGTGTTAATATATGGAAATAACCGGAACTTCATAGGTGAAAATATTAACTTTAATAATAGGAATAAAGAATAACAGAGAGCATCTCCTACATAAGATGTAAAAAAGCCGGCGACTTCGATGGCATCCTACCAGAGATGATAAGATAAAGTCCTCAGTAGCCAAACTGTTTAATGCTGTGCTAAGTGCCGGCTTCTTTCCACAGACCTGGAACCAAGGCCTCATAACAGCCATAAACAACCTCTCAAACTACCGAGGAATCTGTGTGAGAAAGCTGGGAAAGCTGTTCAATAGTGTCCTGAACAAGAGGATCTCCAGCTTCCTCACCCAGCACAATATCCTCAGCAAGAGCCAAGCAGGGTTCATGACAAACCATCGCACCACTGATCCCCTCTATACCCTGCACAGCCTCATCCAGAACCACGTCCACAGGGCAAAGCGGGGAAGGATATATGCCTGTTTTATGGACTTTAAAAAGGCCTTCGACCCTGGTCTCTTCCTGAAACTGCTGGAGAGTGGAATACGTGGGAAAAACTATGATGTCATCAAGAAATCCTACATCGAGAACACCTGCACCGTGAAGGTAAAGGGAAGGAGAAAGGCCTCTTTCCAGCAGAGACCAGGGTCAAACAGTGCTGCAGCCCAAGTCCAACGCTCTTCAACATCTAAATCAATGAGCTGGCTGCAGTCCCTACATGGCACAGAGGTGAAATTTCTACTATATGCAGATGACCTGCCAATATTGTCACCTACTGAAAGTATTATGCAGGACAACCTGGAAATTCAGAAGAAATTTAGTGCCACCTGGGCACTGCCCATCAACCCATCAACAAAAAACAATATCATGGTGTTTAAGAGGAGAAAAGCAAGAGTGGCCGGGCTTCCCTCCTTCAAGCTGAACAGCTGCCCTCTGAAAGTGACAACTACACCTACCTGGGCCTGGAAATCTGCCTAGCGGGAACCTACCATGCAATCAGGAGTCATTTGTACAGACTTAAACCTCCGGTGTCTGGACAAAAAAGTTTGACAGCATCATATTCCCTATCCTTTTGTATGGCAGTGAGGTCTGGGTCCCACACAAATACTCAGCCTGTTCAAGATGGGACTCCAGGCCAACCAAAATATTTCACCTGGTATTTCACCTGGAGTTCTGCAAATAACTTCTCCAAGTCCATTGGAGCACCTCAAACAGCGGCTGTAGAGGAGAACTGGGCAGATTCCCTTTACATAATAGTCCAGAAGAGGGCACTATCATTCCTGGCCCAACTACCATAAAGCCTGGCAGCAGCAGGGGGTCCCTGGCTACCTGGTTGGCCAAACCCAGCCAGACACAAACATGAACCAATCAAAGCTGACCAAAGTCAAAATCCTGGCGCTGATAAACAAGTCCCAGAAGGATCAGTGACTGGAGGACCACCATAGAGACATCCCAGAAGTTGACCATCTACCAGAATCTACAGAGAGACTACAGACTAGTTCCGTATGTGGAGAAACTACCAGACCCCAGAGACTGTCAAAACCTAAGCCTCTGCAGACTGAGCGCCCCAACCCAGCCATGGAGTCCGGGCGGCACAGACAGACGTACATGCCCAGGGAGAGCAGATCTCCGCCCTGCTGGGGGAAGAGGAGACCAAACTGGCATAGAATGTCACTGTTTGCCATAGACTGAGAGATTTGTGATAAATCAGTGACATATATGATACCATGGACTATAATAAAACCCGCAAACCCCATGTCCCCCTTCTTCCTGTTCACCATGAACCTGTACCCCAAATTATTTCCCACAATCCTTGCCAAATGCCTTGGCAATGCTAACTTGTATTTGGTCCTGCCAATAAAGCTTCTTTGAACTGAATCAAATTTATACAGTAGAATGATTGGACTTCCGGATCGGCATGACGTGACGCGTGCACGCACGTCCGGATCCGCCCCCTCTCCTCGGCTCTGACCGCGAGCCGCCCTGCTGATGCCGCCGAGGTAACGGAGGCTGCTTCCACCGCTTCCCCCGCCAAGACGCTGCCCTAGCCTGGTGTCGGCTCCTAGTGGGTCCGGGCAGTTCGGGGTGACGCTGCACCGTGATGGTTTCTCTGGTCCGGCGCCCAGAGAGAGAATAGTCCCAGCTCCAGGTGAGAGCTGGAGCGGAAGCCGGCTGACAGGGAGCGGAGATTGAGCACTCCAGGTGGGGCAGGAGCCGAGGACCCCACTCCATGTTGGATACTCCAGGTGAGAGCTGGGCGTACCAGGTGTAGCAGGAGCAGAGGGCCTTTCCCCAAGGCGGATTCACCAGGTGAGAGCTGGAGTGGTCCGAAATATCGACCTGTCGGGCAGACCAGAGGCGGCCGTTTAGTCGAGGGCCCGCCGCTGCTATCTTGGCGGTCTACACGACGTCTCGTGCCTGGAATCATGGTATGGATCCGGAGAGCCAATGGAGAATTAAGGGTCGTCTGAACAGCTGGTGGTGAGATACCTTCGTGTCGCAAGAGTTGTGGTCCCTTTGGGGCCTATTGTGTGGAGGTCCCCTATGCTGCTCTCTCTAATGATAGATAACTGCTACCCCTCTTACTTGTTGGCTACTAAAACTCTACTAATCTGACTGTGCTGCTAATTAATGCTACTTGCCCGAAAAATCCTGGTCGCTGGCTTGTGCCCTCTCTAATGATAGATAACTGCTCCTCCTTTTGGTTGTTGTCCACTAAAATTTTACTATTCTGATTGTGCTGTTAATTAACGCTTTCCGCCCGAAAAATTCTGGTCAGTGCCTTCTCCCTATTAATTACACTTACTAACGAACTGTGTTCTTTCTGCGGTGAAGAAGGAGAAAGGCCCCTCTTGCTTGTTGGCTACTAAAACTCTACTAATCTGACTGTGTTGCTAATTAATGCTACTTGCCCGAAAAACCCGGGTCGTTGGCTTGCGCCCTCTCTAATGATGGATAACTGCTACTCCTTTCTGGTTGTTGTCTACTAAAATTTTACTATTCTGACTGTGCTGTTAATTAATGCTTTCCGTCCGAAAAATCTTGGTCAGTGCCTTCTCCCTACTAAATACACTTACTAACGAACTGTGTCCTTTCTGCGGTGAAGAAGGAGAAAGGAGGAAGGTGGAAAGGAGAGGAAAGATAGAGAAAAAAGAGGAAGAAAAAAAAAAAAAAAAGGGATAAAATAAGGGGCTCAGCCCTGGGGGCTACTTGACTTTTTCCCCGCTCTGGACTATTTCACTCTTTGTTGGAGTGGACTCTGATAACATCTTGCTGGCTGCCTTCCCCGTCTATCCCACCTAATTCATCCCCGGATGCTCCATCTGCAGGGCTCCTATAGGCCCCCCAGGTGGCGTTTTTGGGTATCACCCCCCCCCCCCACGGCAGTTCATAATATTGCTCTCTTTGCTTCTCTGTATTTGAATTGAAGTGTTGTAAATTAATTCTGTTGATAAGTGTGTATATATAACTTGGTTTAACTCCGAGGGCCGGTAACAGAGAGTAAGAAAAGGGACAAAAAGGGAGGAGGGGGGAAAGGAAAAGGGGAAGGGGAAGGAAAGGGGAAAGCAGAAAGGGAGAGAAAGGGAGGAAAGAGAAGAAAGGAGAAGGGAGGGGGGAAGGAAAAAGAAAAAAAATAAAAAAAATAAAAAAGAAAATGCCCCCAAAATCTACAGGGAGAAAATCTGGGGGAGGGAGTGGAGGGTCCCCGAAGGAGGGGAAGGATCGGAGTGGTGGGAAATCAGACTCGTCTGGAAAACTGGAAAAAATATGGAACTCTCCAATCACAAAAACTCGTCAAAATGCAAAAAGTGGTAATACCCCCTCTCCCCCCCTCCAGAGTGAAGGCCCTGCTAAAACTACCCCGGAGGGTGTAATAGAGACAACAGAAGATGCTACTAACCCAATCTGGGTGGAAATCTTGACAACTGTACAGAAGACAGGGATAACGGTGGAGGGGTTGGACAAACAGGTCTCGGCCCTATCAACCGAAATAGGACTAGTGAAGGAGGAAGTGGTTAAGATTCGGGACAAGGTCTCTAATGTAGCGAGTCAAGTTAGGACCCTGGAGGGGGAAACTAAAAGTCTGAAGAAGGAAGTTGGGGGTTTGGGGAAAATACAGACTCTCCTGAGGGAGAAGTTGACGGATTTGGAGGACCGCTCAAGGCGCTCCAATATCCGCATAATTGGTCTCCCCGAGGAGGTTGGGGAAAATTCCCTAACGGAATGGGTTCAAGTGTGGCTCAAAGAAATAATGGGCCCCGATGAGCTTTCCTCTCTATTTATGATTGAGAGGGCCCACCGGGTCCCTGGCAAACCTCCGATACCAGGTGCCCCCGCTAGGGTCATCCTAGCTAAAATTTTATGTTCTCAGGACCGGGATAGGATTATAAGGTTTTCACGTTCCAAACAAGACCTGACTTATAATGGGGTCAGGGTCTCAATTTTTCCTGATTTTTCACTAGCAACACAGCAGAAGAGAGTGAAGTTTAAGGATGTTAAAATGCGCCTGAAGGAGGCAGGGATGAAGTTCTCATTACTGTATCCAGCTAAGCTGAGGGTGGTGTATAACGATCACACTGTCTTTTTTGATAGCTCTGTTGAAGCCTCCAATTGGCTGGAATCAAAGGGCTTTTAAGAATGATGGTTTACAAGAATGATGGTTTACCTTGGCGGAGACTTTGTAATAAAATTGTATCATGTGTCACTTTGGGCAGTTTGGGCGGAGAGGAGGGAGGGGGCTGGAATGGAAGTTAGGAGGTTTTTTGAGTCCTGCTCTTAGTGGCAGGTCAGAAGGCAGGGGGCGAGGGGGGAGGTGAGAGTGGGTGGGATGGGGGGGATGGGGGGACAGAGAGACATATCGAGCCAGCTGGGGGGAAAAAAAAAACTTTTTCTTTTCTTTTTTTTTTTTTTTTGTTTTCTTCTTTGATCTATGTCCACTCAGATTTATGTGTGGAATGTCAGGGGCCTGAATGATCGCCGTAAGCGATGTATTGTAAATGATATAGTGGCCCGTCATTTGCCCGGTATTGTTTGTTTAATAGAGACACACCTTACTCCCGACACTACGGCCTGGTTAGATAGAAGGTGGGCATCTTTTGTCTTTCATTCTTGTGGGTCTGCATTCTCCAGGGGAGTATCCGTTCTTATTCATAATAGGGTGGATATTAAAATTTTAGCGGTTAAGACAGATAAAAAGGGGAGGTTCATCTTCTTATTTTGTTCTTTATATAAAATCCTGTGTGTTCTGGCTTTTATATATATTCCGCCCCCCTTTTCAATGGAAGTTCTAAATGAGTTAATCCAGTTTACTAGAGATAGAGAGGACAATCCGGTCCTGGTCCTAGGGGACTTTAACGCAGTCCTCGATGGAGATCTGGACAGACGTAGCCTGAGCAATCCTGCCGGGCATAGGGATAGGGGGTCCTCAAGCTTAAGAACTTTCTGTGAGAGTTGGTCACTGAAGGATGTCTGGCGCACTAAATATTTGGATAAACCCGCATTCTCTTGTTTTAGTCGGACTCATTCATCTCTCTCCAGGATTGACTTATGCTTGGCTAATGATGCCTTCCTTGGTTTCATCGCGAGAATGAGGTATGAGTCTATAGCGGTCTCTGACCATGGTGGGATATCCCTCACATTGAGGCTACAGAAGGGAACATGTTTGGAAAGAGGAAGCTTCTTTAGACTTAATCCTCATTGGCTTGCAATCCTGAATAATGAGGAGAAGATCAATAGACTGATTCAAGAGTTCTGGTCTCGTAACTCGGGGAGCGGGGAACCATGGAGGGTGTGGGATTCATTGAAAGCTTATCTGCGGGGTATCTTCTTTTCAGAGATTAACTGGAAGAAAAAGGAATTTAGACAGATGGAGCTTAAACTTAAAAAAGAATTAGATCTTAATCAGAAAACCTGGGCTGCTACCTCTACGGAAGCAGATAGAGATAAGTTTCTAGAGTCCCAACTGGCTTATACCACCTTCATGACAGAGAAATCCCAACATAGAGCTTTCTTTAGGGGATATAGAAATTACGCGGAGGGGGGTAAACCGGGTAAACTTTTGGCTAATTTTCTCAAAAAAAAAGAGAGCAACCAAGGGGTTCATGCCATCTTGGACCACACTGGGAAACTGGTCCAAGATCAGAGAGTAATACTGGAGAGCTTTAGGCTCTTTTATGAGGCGCTCTACGCATCTGAAGCAAGGTATATGGATAGTCAGTTAAATGGCTTTCTGGAATCGATCCCTATCCCTAGTTTGTCAGAGGAAGAGAGGCTTCCTCTGAATGAACCTATAGGGGTAGAAGAGATTTTGGAGGCCATTAGGACTTCAACATCAGACTCAGCACCCGGACTGGACGGTTTACCCGCCGCCTTCTATAGAAAGTATCAAAATGTTCTGTCTCCAATATTAGAATCGGTGTTCACAGCAGCATATGTAGAGGGGGCGATACGGGGATCAATGACGGAGGCTGCCATAGTATTGATCCTTAAGAAGGATAAAGATGGAACTGAGATGGGCTCTTATAGACCAATTTCTCTATTGAATTTCGATATAAAAATTTTGGCAAAAATTCTTTCCTCCAGATTAAAAAAGGTAATTTCCGTCATTGTTCACCCGGATCAAAACGGGTTTATCCCGTCGAGGAGTACGGGACATAACCTCCATAGGCTGTTCTCGGATATGCAATTGGGAAGTAGGGGGGACCGCTCCATCCTGTCCTTAGACGCTGTTAAAGCGTTTGACAGGGTGGAGTGGCCTTATCTATGGAAGGTGATGGACAGACTTGGGTTAGGAGGGGACTTCGCTAGGTGGGTTAAGATCATGTATCACTCCCCCATAGCGAGGATGTGTGTTAATGGTTTGCTTTCTGAACCTTTTCAACTATATAGAGGGACTAGGCAGGGATGCCCCCTCTCCCCCCTCCTCTTTGCCCTATTTATTGAGCCGTTGGCTATTTTGATTCGGGAGTCCAACCATATCAAGGGCTGGGGGTGTGGGGGAGAGAGGGACAACATTTCGCTTTATGCGGACGACATTTTGTTGACGATCCAGAGTTCAGATGACTCTATAAAGGAGGCCATTAAATTGGTGGATGGGTTCGGATTCTTTTCAGGATTAAAGATCAATTGGGGCAAATCAGTCCTCCTACCGTTGGATGGAGTAGGAAGAGTGGAAGACCTCCCTATTTCCCGGTTAGAAAGCGGTGCGTCCTTTAAATACTTAGGTATATGGGTTTCCGGGGATTTTGGGAGGTTTGTGGAATTAAACATAACCCCGCTTATTAATAAGTTAAGAAGGAATATCTCGGGGTGGATAAAAATGCCCTTTTCTAGAGCTGATAGGGTAGCTATCGTCAAAATGATCCTTCTTCCACAGCTCCTTTACCCTCTAGCGGTGTCCCCAATTTGGCTCCCCGGGAAACTGTTCAGAATTCTTGAAGGCCTGGTTAGAGATTTGATCTGGGGGAAAGGGCGGGCCCGGATCGGGTTGCCCTCTCTCTATTGTTCTCTGGAGGATGGGGGGCTCGGGGTTCCCTATTTCTTTGGTTATTTTTTGGCCTCCCAACTTGCTTTTTTAGTTATAAGAAAGTACTGTAGTGCCTATGGTAGGTTAATAGAGCTTAGTGTTGGAAGTAGGGATTCCATCTTCTCTTTGCTAGAAAGTGGGGAATTTAGATTTAACAATTATAAGAATATTCATATGGCGAAGTTATTGGATAGATGTTGGGGAACATATAAAAAGTTAAAGGGTATAAAGGGTATTTTGTGGTTCACCCCAATATGGGAGAATTTTCACTTTGATGAATTTAAATCTATTCCAGATAGTGAGCACTGGTTTAAGAAGGGGGTTCGATTTTTTTCACAGATTTTGGATGGGTCTCAATTATGTGATTACAGGATGTTTGGGAATCGTTTCACAGGGATGGATTCGAGTTTTTTTCGATTCATGCAGCTGCAGCACGCGTTTAATGCGGTGAGGTGCAAAGATAGACTTACCTTATGCACTGATGTAGGAATAGAATTTTTGATTAGCACTAGTCTTAGGAAGAAGGTGACTTCACAGATGTATAAATATGTTATGCACGGGTTTGCGAAAGGGGTGGTTCATCCCTCGAGAAATAAATGGCACATGCAAGTTGGGGAGATATCGGAAGAGCACTGGAAATTGTGTTATAAAGGTATCGGATTGTCCTCTCAGTCTTGGAATCATAAGATGGTTCAATTTAACTTTATTCACCAGTTATATTATACGCCCAGGGGTTTATTCAAAATGAAACTTAGGGCCGATTCTAGATGTCGGAGGTGCCCCCTGGAGAATGCGGACTTTCTTCATGTAGCTTTCGGTTGCCAGAAGTTGAGGGACTATTGGAGTGAGATACTGGACTTTATAAATGGTACTTATAATTTGAGACTTACTTTTTCAGCTCGGGTTCTGCTCCTAGGTCTTATAGACTTGGGGAGAGATGAGTCTAGGAAAAGGCCGATAGTCCACAAACTTCTGTTCCTGGCTAGACTGATTATCGCCAGGAAATGGGGTAGTGTAGTAACCCCGTCTTGCGGAGAATTTATGGCAGAGGTACAAAAATGTAAAAGCTATGAGAAACTTACCGCAGAAAGAGGTGGATTTATAAATAAATGGAAGAAGATTTGGTGTGTGGGTATATAAGACAGGGTTTTTTTTTTTTTTTTTTTTTTTTTTTTCTTCTCCTTCTTTCGATTAGCTTTGGCCTAGATGGTTAGTCTCGAGTCTCCCCATCATCCTCCTGGTGGGGTGGGAGTGGGAGGGGGGGGGAGGGTAGGGGGGGTGGTATGGGTTCTATAAGTTTGGATCACATTTTAGTACTATGTGCAATATGGTATAACTTATATGGTACTTATTTGTCTGTACATATGTATTTTTGAGGAATGGTATTGTACATGTTTATTAGAATTTTTTCAATAAAAGAATTTAGAAAAAAAAAAAAAAAATTTATACAGTAGAATGTAGAATAGAGATAGAAGATCGATTGATTGATTAATTGATTGATGAATAGATAATAGATAGAAGGATAGGTAAATAGCAGATACATAGATAAATAGACAAAAAGCTAGATGGATAAATGGCTAGATAGACAGAAATATAGATAGGAAATAGACAAATTATAGGAGATAACTACACAGATAGATGATAAGCATCTTCACCTGGGCATACAACCAAGCGGTATATGAAAAGCACTACATCCTCTGCCCACAAAAGTCCACATGTAGGGGGCCACTTTAGGACAGGGGGCCCTGGACAAATGCCAAGTTTGCCGCCCCCTAACACCAGCCCAGTTTATTGGGAGGTCCCCAATCATCCTGTTCTATTTAATGTTCTGTTTCCTTTTTAAACAGTTTATTTAAATGGATACAATCAAGTTGGACATACTGAACAATGGAATGTACAGAGTTATACAAGGAATAGTATGAAAACAGTGCATAACCACTCCATGTTCAAATAGTAATCAAAGGTGAATCATAATGTACATTGATGCTGGGCGCAAAGCGTGAAACATGTATTGAATAAGAATTATGCAACTACATCTAATGAACTAAACAAACTTAACAAACCATTCCAGACTCTGATTTTTCAGGTTATGAAACAGGGACGCATAGAGAACACGGGGTAATGTGCGCTCTTCTCTCAGCCACAAAATGAAAGTGCAGAACTGTATCGGGTGAGGAGGGAGATGTTCACTTCTACGCATAATATTCATCTACAGTAAGCAAAAAAATGAAACTTTCTGTTGCGTAACAGCAAGCAGACAGCAAGCATAGATCAAGAAAACTTTAAAGAATTCGTATACAGAAAGTATATTATAAAATTGTATAACTTTTCATTACATTAATATTATAAATTATTATTTGGAATGAGCTTAAAGTGAACAACCCCTTTAACTTTTTTTTTTCTTTTAAATATATATATATTGTTTATATATTCAGTAACGGCACCTTGCCCTGTTTGTGTTCCCCCATTTCCAGAAACATACGCCAGCTTTCATAGAAACGCAAATAAAATAATGAAAAGGTATGAATTCTATGTATAGCATCTCGCCTCAACAACGGCTTCTATAGGAAAGTTCTCAATTTCTGGATGACAAGCTGTTTAATTGTTAAACATATATATTATCCCCTCCTGGAATTATGATATTTACTGTTCTGCATATGTTTTGCATACCTTGCTTTTGTATATATATATTATAGGGTATGCTTTGCATTTTCCCATTTTTCTTTTATACAAGAATTTTATTATGTCACTTCTGTAAAAGAAGGGGTATACAACTACTCAGTAAACACGCGCTCTTCACAGACAAATACCTCTGATTTCAGCCTTTCAATTTCAGTGTCTTGATCTTCAAGCTGTTGTCGCAGTTGATTAGCTGCAATCTTTTCTGTTTCTACTATTTGGACCAAGTGAATGTACTTCTGCATCAAGACCTCCCTCTCTATGAGAATGTCTGAATAGCTGAAAAACAGAAGGCAGAAACATTCTATTGCATGTATTATACCATGCACTTGTATTTATTACATCTACAGTACAGACCAAAACTTTGGACACACTTTATCATTTAAAGAGTTTTCTGTATTTTCCTGACTATAAAAATTGTAGATTCACACTCCAAACTATGAGTTTACTGATGTGGAATTATAGACTTAACAAAAAAGTGTGAAACAACTGAAAATATGTCTTACATTCTAGGTTATCTTGCTTTGATTACTGCTTTGCAGACTCTTGGCTTTCTCTTCATGAGCTTCTAGAGGTAGTCACCAGAAATGCTCTTCAAACAGTCTTGAAGGAGTTCCCAGAGATGTTTAGCACTTGTTGGCCCTTTTGCCTTCACTCTGCGGTCCAGCTCACCCCAAAACATCTCGATTAGGTTTAGGTCTGGTGACTGTGGACGCCAGGTCATGTGGCGTAGCACCCCATCACTCTCCTTCATGGTCAAATAGCCCTAACAGTCCATAAAGTCAAACTAAATGCAAACTGGATGGGATAGCATGCTGATGTAAAATGCTGTGATAACCCTGCTGGTTCAGTATACCTTCAATTTTAAATAAATCCCCAACAGCGTCACCAGCAAAGCACCATCACACCTTCTCCTCCATGCTTCACGGTGGGAACCAGACATATAGAATCCATTTGTTCACCTTTTCTGCGTGGCACAAAGACACAGTGATTGAAACCAAAGATCTCAAATTTGGACTCACCAGACCAAACCACAGATTTTCACTGGTCTAATGTCCATTCCTTGTGTTCTTTAGCCCAAACAAGTCTCTTCTGCTTATTGCCTGTCCTTAGCAGTGTTACCATGAAGGCTGCTGCACACAGTCTCCTCTTACCAGTTGTTGTAGAGATGTGTCTTGGATGAACTTATCCTCAGCAGCAGAGGTGGCTCTTGGTCTTCCTTTCCTGGGGTGGTCCTCATGTCAGCCAGTTTTTTGTAGCACCTGATGGTTTTTGCAACTGCACTTGGGGACACTTTCAAAGTTTTCCCAATTTTTTGGGACTGACTGACCTTTATTTCTTTATTAAGTGATGATGGCCACTCGTTTTTCTTTACTTAGCTGCTTTTTTCTAGCCATAATACACATTTTAACAGTCTATTAGTAGGACTATCAGCTGTGTATCCACCTGACTTCTGCACAACACAACTGATGGTCCCAACCCCATTTATAAGGCAAGAAATACCACTTCTTAAACCTGACAGGGCACCCTGTGATGTGAAAACCTTTTCTGCTGACTACCTCTTGAAGCTCATCAAGGGAAGTCAAGAGTAAGCAAAGCAGTAATCAAAGCAAAAGGACCTAGAATATAAAACATATTTCCAGTTGTTTCACACTTTTTTGTTAAGTATATAATTGCACATGTGTAATTCATAGTTTTGATGCCTTCAGTATGAACCTTCAATTTTTATAGTCATGAAAATACAAAGAAGGGGTGTCCAAAGTTTTGGTCTGTACTGTATATGTTCACATCAATCGTCTCAAAAAGACATGTCACAGAAGATCTGAAGATATTGCTCAACATCTAGTAGTCCTGTAGCAGTAGGCATTCCCATTCAAATTTCCAGATTTTAAAAATCTGAGATTTCTGTATTGTACGTTTACACTTAATTATTGTGTTTAGCCATATTTTCTCCAGCCTAAAGATCAAATTTTAATAAAATTCCTGCAATCCAACCAGTTTCTTCTTTTTGCTATGTCTGCGTCCCACCCAACATCTGTTGTTCACTGGTGCTAAAAACTTCTCTAGTTTGTCTTGGCAACAGCTGCATTACACTATGGGGGGGGGGGGGGGGCTCTGGCGGCTCATCTATTTATGCCCCCAAAATCAATATTCACTGCTTGTTCCTCCTCCTAGCCCCGCAGACAGCCGGCAGGTGAAATCACGTCTGTAGCGCAAGCGGGAGTAACAAGCAGTCGCCCAGTGCACCTCAGGTTAATTTACATATTTTTACAAAAAGAGGCTTAAAAAATGATAATATATAACAAAAGAGGTGCCCAAGATCCACTAAGGTAACAAGCATGCGAGTGGTGACACTTTACCACCAGTAAATCTAAAATTTAATGAGATAAAGAAATAAGATTAATGGGGATTTAACACCCCTCCCCCACAGATCTGCACCTCCATAGCCCCACCTCCGCAGATCCTGTGAGATAACACAGAATGAAACAGAAAGCAGACTGCTCCATTCTCTGTGTGGTACATGAAGTGAGCTATTGCTGCTGTAATCTGGTCTCACCACTATATCTTGGGGAAAATTAGGTATTAATGTTGGAGGTAGGGTCTGACAGGTGATGGTGTAGTCAGGTCCAATAAATCCAATAAATTCCCTTTAAGTTGTATGTAAATAAAAGAAGAAAAATAACTACATCCTTGTAATTAGTTCAAACGTATATTTAGAAACCCTTTAAAAAAATTGTTTTTTTATCTTTAGGAACATGGAAATTCCTAGACATACAGAAACTTAAGGTTTGGAACATATTTCTTAAATGGTGAAAGAAAATCTGAATGTATGTGAATTGACCTTAAGAGAACAAAAAAAAATTATTTACAGCTTCACCATTCTGCTGACTTACCTTGCTTGGTGTATGGCCTCCACCCATTCATCACGGTCAGCCTCCTCCTCACATCGCAGCTCCAATGGCTTCTGAGCCTCATGGCCAAAGGTCACAGTGAAATAATGCTGCGAAGGTAAAAGAAAAAACAATTACATTATAAAAGACTAACGTAGGTTGTGAGTTGACTAATTTCAGTACAATGGAGCAAATTCTCTTTATGTGACTTTATTACATCATGGAGGGGAATTATTGATTCACATCCTTAAGGTCGTGAAAAAATTTCTGCAGCATGTTTATTTTTTGCCCCGGATTCTGGTGTGGTATTCAACCGTTGCAATACAGCAAAAACACAGAATTGGGAACAAGAAAAATTCAGGGAATTTGAGGTACAATTTGGTCTATGGATGATCCCTTAAAACCTGATTAGGATATTCTCTACTTTTTAATGGATCCATTAAGATAACAGCAATGGACACTGACCTATTAGAAATAGAGATGAGCAGACCCAAACTTTGCATGTTGTTTGAGTACCTGGTATCCACCTGGCCAATCACAGCCATGCCTAGTTGCAGCCCATCATGCAACATGTCCGAGTTAGGGCTGCTGAACGAAGGACACTAGTCCGGTTTCACACGAGCTGTGTGTGCTGGCCAAAATGACCAACCCAAATGCTGAGAAGCCACAACTGAACATGCAGAGTTTAATTCTGGCTGCTCAGTATTCAGGTGGGGAGGTAAAAGTTCTCCTTATGGAGACTGCCAATTAAGGCCGCCGTGTAGGTGTGTAGAGGCTTATAGCCATTGATACTCCATTGGGGGGATTCTGGGAAGATATGCAAAGTTTTCCAGGATGGGATAAGAAAAACCACTCCTCTTTAAGCTACCTTGTAAGGCAGCTCCCATTTACTTCAAGCATGACCTACAAGAGGCCTTATGACATGATGCGGGATTAAAACCAAACCAGTATATCAATTCTAGAAGGAACAGACTTCTGACTGTAGACAGCGCTGTTTCGGTTTGGGTCTCTTCAGTACGAGTGGTTTTCCTTATCCCATCCTGAAAAACTTTGCATATTTTCACAGAATCCACCTAGTGGAGCATCCATGGGTGTAAGACTCCACACACCCACACAACGGCCTTAATAAGCAGTCTGTAAGAGAACTTTTACTTCCCGACCCTAGTCACAAGCCTCTCACATGGCCAAGCCAGTTCCCTATGCTCTTCTGAAGAGACCCAACTTCTGGAATATATATAATGGTTAGGCTTTAATCCCACATCATGTCAAAAGGCCTCTTGTAGGTCATGCTTGATGTCATGGGAGCTGCCTTACAAGGTAGCTAAAAGAGGCATGGTTTTCCCATATTTTCCCAGACGTGATTTTCGGACATACCAGTGAGCACACACAGTTGACTGCCTGAGTTTAACTGATCAAACTGTCAATATTCTGAAGAATCTTTTTCCTGCTGTAGACACATAATGGAAATTGGCCAACCAAAATTCTATATCTGCTAAAATAAATGTGTAATAAAGATTTGGGCTATAAGTAGCTACCAATGAATTAAATGAAATGCTCCCAATTAAACCATAAGCCAAAAAATAAAACAAACACGGAAATTCCACTAGAATGATAAAAACATATATATCTTTATTATTTAATCATATAAAAAGTTACATCATTAAAATTATTTATTGGAACAAAAGAATCCTCCAGAGGGCCTAGACCGAGGGAAATCTGGGTGGGGACCCTTATAAATTTATATACTAATGATCAAACAATAGTTCACAATAGTAATGTAAGCATATGCCCGAATGAAGAATGGGTTAAAAACTGATCCAACTATAGCATACATATGTAAACTCCCAAACAAGGGTAAATCTAGAGGCAATCAAAAGCAAGCAAATGACAGAGCGTGAACCCAGGACACACACCACCGGAGCACCTCCCGGCGCACATTTCGGAGTGAACTCCTTCGTCAAGGGGATGTCAGGTTGATGTTGATGTCAGGTGAGAATATAAAGAGCAGTTCCACCAATAAGAAGCTGCCTGATGGCTGACGCGCGCCAGGATGGGCCACATCTGGAAAGCCCAAGATGAACAAGATGAAAGTCACCGGCCAAACAAGGCGCATCAGAACCAACCAGCGCTCACATAATGATCACATGGGGATGCATCACTAGAGCTAAGAGTGAATATAAATAAAGCAGTACTATCATACATGTTTGAAATCAAATGGATAGATGCGGCAGAACTAAACAATCTGGATAAACATACATATATATTACAAAATGTAGTGTAACTACGGTAATAAAGATTCCAAGTTATGGTTATACGATTTACTATATGCATATATAATACCAAATACTTAGTATGGAGCGCAATGAAACCATAATATAAATACCCCAAATGACAGCTTATGTGAACATGACATGAGATACAAAACACTTAGGGGCACATTTACTAAGGGCTTTGCGCCGCACTTTTTTCGGACTGTGCCCGTTCTTCAAATTTTAAAGTGGCTTGCACAGGTATTTAAGTATTTGTAGCACAGCTGCACTGGCTTCCATTCGACACAATTTAGGGGACGTACCGTCGGACAGTCTGACTGATTCTGATAGAGCACGGGATTTTCAAATTGTTTTGCAACCTCAGGCACTGAAATGCACCACTAAAAAGACAGTGGACTCTGTCAGACCTAAGTGGGAAGTGACACATTCACGATATCGCCGACCACTGCGTTACTCTATAGTCGGACAATGCACTTTATGTGAACTCCTGTTAGCGGGTAAGTGAAAGTGCAAACAAATATATAAAGTGCAATATAAACAATTTTTTATTGGTTTATGGCACATGCCAAAATAAATAAATAAATCCTTAAAAGCCTTTCATACACACCGTGACCACGGCACATTCAAAACTGCACATATAAAAATAAATTTTTATACACTACACTATAAATACACTACATTTTGTAATATATATGTATGTCTATCCAGATTGTTTAGTTCTGCCGTAACTATCCATTTGTCTTCAAACATGTATGATAGTACCGCTTTATTTATGTTCACTCATAGCCATAGTGATGCATTCCCATGTAATCATGATGTGAGCGCTGATTGGTTCTGATGCGTTTTGTTTGGCCCCACACCCAGCCCCCCAGGCTTTCCGGATCTGGCCTGTCCTGGCGCCCATAAGCCATGCCCATATGGCAGCTTCTTATTGGTACAACTGCTCTTTATATACTTACGTGACATCAACATTGCCATCCCCCATGACAAAGAGTTCACTCCGAAATTTGCGTTGGGAGGTGCGCTGGTGGTCTGTGTCCCGGATTCATGCTCTGTCATTTGCATTTAAGTGTTTTTGATAACATCTATGTTGTTTACATATGTATGCTATGGTTGGATGAGTTTTTAACCTATTCTTCATTCGGGCATGTGCTTATATTACTATTGTGAACTATTAGTAACAAATTATACTTGTCCCTGATGAGAATATTTTGTGGTCTAGGCCCTCTAGAGGCTTTGTTTGTTCCAATAATTAATTTTTTGATGTAATTTTTTATATAATAAAATTATATAAGGAAGAGCAAGCAGGAATCTGGGGATCTCATAGGCAGAATTAGTAGCTGTGAGGAGTGGTGCTGTGCCTGGCTAGTGTGCGGGAGTAGAAGGGCAAGATGAGGAGTGTTGCTGTGCCTGGGTAGTGTGCGGGTGTAGAAGGGCAAGACGAGAAGTGGTGCTGTGCCTGGGTAGTGTGCGGGAGTAGAAGGGCAAGATGAGGAGTGATGCTGTGCCTGGGTAGTGTGCGGGTGTAGAAGGGCAAGACGAGAAGTGGTGCTGTGCCTGGGTAGTGTGCAGGTGTAGAAGGGCAAGATGAGGAGTGGTGCTGTGCCTGGGTAGTGTGCGGGTGTAGAAGGGCAAGACGAGAAGTGGTGCTGTGCCTGGGTAGTGTGCAGGTGTAGAAGGGCAAGATGAGGAGTGGTGCTGTGCCTGGGTCGTGTGCGGGAGTAGAAGGGCAAGATGAGAAGTGGTGCTGTGCCTGGGTCGTGTGCGGGTGTAGAAGGGCAAGACGAGAAGTGGTGCTGTGCATGGGTAGTGTGCGGGTGTAGAAGGGCAAGATGAGAAGTGGTGCTGTGCCTGGGTCGTGTGCGGGTGTAGAAGGGCAAGACGAGAAGTGGTGCTGTGCATGGGTAGTGTGCGGGTGTAGAAGAGCAAGATGAGGAGTGGTGCTGTGCCTGGGTCGTGTGCGGGAGTAGAAGGGCAAGATGAGAAGTGGTGCTGTGCATGGGTAGTGTGCGGGTGTAGAAGGGCAAGATGAGGAGTGGTGCTGTGCCTGGGTCGTGTGCGGGAGTAGAAGGGCAAGATGAGAAGTGGTGCTGTGCCTGGGTAGTGTGCGGGTGTAGAAGGGCAAGATGAGGAGTGGTGCTGTGCCTGGGTCGTGTGCGGGAGTAGAAGGGCAAGATGAGAAGTGGTGCTGTGCCTGGGTAGTGTGCGGGTGTAGAAGGGCAAGATGAGAAGTGGTGCTGTGCCTGGGTAGTGTGCGGGTGTAGAAGGGCAAGATGCCGGGCAGCATCACAAGCAAGATCCGCATATAAACAACACTGCAAGCAGTAAAGTGGGATCCATCACTCCAGCCAGAATTCCGGTACCTGTCTGTAGAACATCCTCCCTCTATATCCAGAGTGAGCGGCGATTGTGTGACCTGGCCAAAACTCCTTCAAAATGAAGGAACTAGGCAGTTGTTGTTTCATTGTGTCCTATGCAACAAAGATGGATATAAGCTCTTTACACCAGGACGAAACAAAAAAAAAAATAACACATTTTTGGAAATTTAAGTGCACCATTACTTTGTATTTGTTATTTTTATCGCAGTCAAAAAAAAGAATTGTACTGTATCAGATTTTTTTGTGTGAAAATGTTTGCCATCTTCTAGATAATATAACAGAGTGCGCAACGTGAAAATATATCCAATGTAAAAGGGAGTCTGTCAGCATATTTAATCATGCAAAGCTATAGACAGTGTTGTACTAATGGACAGTAACTGTTAGGCTATATTTACACGGCCGTAGGGGGAAATATATACTGCCGCAAGCTTGTGGCCATGCATACACCCCCCCCATAGGCCAGCAATGGGCGCACAGAGTGATAAAGTGCTGCACACGTGCGGCGCTGTACCGCTCCTTACACGGGGAAAAGATAGGACATGTCCTATCTTTCCCCGTGTTACGGTGTAAATGCGCCTTGCATCGCTGTGGAGAGGGGAGGGGTCACCAATCCTCCTTTCCATCGCGGTGAAAGGGGGAAACCTGCTACATCAGGGGGAAGAGCTGAGCAGGAGCGCGGTGAAATCTCACACACCAATGCAGCAAAGTGCTCGGAATCCACCTTTAATCCTGGAATATAAATACATTTTCCACAGTCCAGTTGCTACTAACAACAAAAACAAAGGTACGATTACACAGTACATAGCACTGGCTGTAGCTTTGCATGGTAAATATTGCTTATAAATTCCCTTTAATACATAACTCATAAAAAGACAAATTCAGGAGGCTACTAGATGTGGACCTTTAAAAATGAGATGTTTTACTTTCCCGAATAATTTATCCAGTAGCTGCTGCCAGTGTTTACATCCAGTCTCTCTATCTCTTTACAAATTGAAGCTTCCAGCTCAGTGCATACAATAATCCGCTGGCAGGGAGCTAATGATATGGACTGAGATCATTTGTTTTAGATTAAAGTGTGGCTGCCAGCGCTGCCTAGGAATGGCAGGACAGTTTTCTTGCATTATTTTAGGGCTGTGCACTTTGCCAATGACAAATAGTAATGAATCCATAGCAAAGCATCATCTTAACAGAAATCTAAAGTAATCCCTAGCAAATATTTCTGCAACGCTTCTTCATTCTGATGTTAAAAATCATCTTGGTAGTCACAGTTCCTTTTAAAATATATTCTATGTTCCCTTTGTTCTACGTTAATGTGTTAGAGTCATCTATAGTCTCGGGTGATTCCTGGCGCGCCCCTCTAACCAGTGACCTGAGATTGTGTATGCTGGGGGATGTGTGCAGTAATAACTTCACATGACCCGCAGCTCCAGGCGTCAAAACCTGAACTTTAACAGGGCGAGTATAATATGTGTGACACAATGAGGGATACTTACACTTACTTTGTTACTAAAGTTTGGTCAACCCCTTTAACAAAATGAAGTTGAGCTGAGACAGTGCCATGCAGTGATAAAATACCTTATGTAAGGGGCAAAGAAATAAAGTATTCCTTCCAATAACCCTGAATCACAGATGTGTCCTTCACTAACATATCTCTGGTCTTAAAGTAGTTTCACCACAAAAGACATATTGTGACACACATACCTGCACATGTCCTCAAAGAGTAAGCAAAATTTACTATCCCTCTTTTTCTAGTTTAAAAAATCTGATTCTTTTTTTACCTCCCCCCCCCCCCTGTTGTTTGCTGAAACTTCCTCTGCTGCCATAACATTACATCATGCATAGGGAGGGGAAAGTGCTTAGGGAGCGAAGTGAGAGTCAGTGTAGCAGCCTGTGAAGCTAGGGCATCTAGGGGCTCAGGCCATGCCCCCCAGAGCCCTTCTAACTAATTAGCATAATTATAAAAGTTGAGTTTAAATGGAAGGATAGCCAAGGATAACAAATATAAGAAGATTACCATAGTCATGGTGTATGAGCCCCTGGTTTATCATGCTTGATTTTAATGGTAGATTTCCTTTAAGGTATTTCTTATTTCTTAAACAGGAACTGAATTATAGTAAAAGAAATGCAAGTCTTGATAAACATAGCTTATTCTAAGTCTTTCTTTCCCATTGCTCCAAAAAAGAGCTTCACCACTTGTATATACATATAAAGATGTCTCAAAATAATGAAGTCTCTATAGAAAAATCCATTGGATGGATGAACACCCTTTTACAGATATGTCAGTTCAAATCCTCTCCAATAGATTAAGACAGTGTTTTGCACCAAACGATGATGGGGTATCACTGAGAACAACACTATTGCCTATGCACTCCATCCATCATCTATTCTCGGGAGACGGGCGAGCACGATATCTTACTATTAGGTTCGACAAAGTGTCTCAAAAAATGATTCACAATCACATTTTAATATAAAGCAATCAATCTACAAAATGTTTGAGTATTAGATGTCCTGCCTTGATCTCACCAAGCACAACGTATTGGGTGCAGGCAGCCAGATCCATAATGAAGCCATCGCAGTCATACGCCATGATTCAGAAGAAGTGCCGGCTTATCTATAATGTATCATCTTGTCTAGAAGTCATTTCTCCAGGACAAGTTGCTATTAAGTCTGAATCTGTGATATATTGCAGCAGAGGATAAATCTGGATGACTGAACATCATTAAAAGAAATTTACTATTGATCGAACTCTCCTGGATGTACCTAGAGTGGGCTTCACATAGGTGAGACATCTTATGGAGTATCACTGAAAAAGAAAAACCTTGACTAGCCACTATGGGGGGATTTATCATAAGTCTTTTAGAGCAGAACTGTCCTAGTTGCCCGTGGGAACCAATCAGAGCTCACCTTTCATTTCCCCACAGCTGTTTATGAAATGAAAGCTGAGCTCTGATTGGTTTCCATGAGCAACTACAACAGTTTTACCTCAGAAACTTGATGATAAATCTCCCCCTATGTATCCAAAAAGAAATTAGACCCATTTGTTACACGTGTGGATCATTTTATTCATTTATAATGGGTACTCAAAGTCTTCCTGAAATATAATTATAGCTAGACAACTATCAACAAAGTCATGGTCTGGTGCGAATATTCCACTCGAGGATACGATTGGCCACCAAGTCAGGCTTTGGATCACTGTCCCAAAGCTCTGAGAGCTTTGAAGAAGAATCGAGTCGACAGGTAGATAAAGCAAAACCTCAAGACAACGGTTCCTGATTCTTTCCCTAACACACCTTTGACTTATTTTGTGGTTATTCCTATAAATTTCGACTTAATATAACACCTATAGCGTGTTTCTAGAAATATAACACCAAAAACATGTATCTAGATACTACAGACCCGGTGATAAGGGCATATCCAAAGTGACACTTCCCCTGCAGACTCATTTCAGGGAATTATGACTCATCTCTGCTCATCTTCTCAATACTTTGGAAGAGATTTTTGTATAAACCTAAAAGGAATAGAAGACACATAAAAGAGGGAATTCTAGAAAGGACATTTCATTCCCTACCAAAGGGGGGGGGGTAATTTAATCTGGTAAAATCTAATTACAGTGCCCCTATAATCTTTATCAATTATAAATGTATACCTTTAAATGTGTGTATTATGAATTTATACCTTTGCAATCAAAACTCTTTACGAATTCATTATGTCTAAACTAGTACAAATGAAGCAATTTTGCATGTGATTATAAATATCCCCCCAAAGTATGTCTGGATCTTGTGCAGACCTACTTGTCATCATGGTTACAGACTACAAACAGGCGTTGTGTAGTCTGATCCTACAGCCCTGTTCCCTTCTACCATTTCATTTGCATTCCACTGTTTAGGGGGGGTCTACATTAAATTATTTGCAATCTTATACAGTACACAACCAAGTCGCACAAAGGATCAGAGCCTAAAGATTGTGAGTTATTTCCTATCAATAAAAAGACATGTACGAGAGCTGCATCTCGTAAATCACCAAGAAAATGGGCAGTCACTGAAAATCTAATAAATCCTTACAGACATAGCCTGACATTTGCACAAATGCTGTAATCTGCTTATCTCTAGTAATTCAGACACCAGGTGCAATGACATTTCTAGCAGAGGAAAGTAACTATCCGGGGAAAAGGAGGCCACAGGGGGACTTGGTTTTCAGTGAATTGCTGTCCAGGAGGCTGTGCACATCAACAAGCATAAAACACAACAGAAATAGATAATATGTTTCTCAGCAGTTGTTATATACATCCCAAGCTGTGCAAAGGTCACAAAATAGGACATTGAGGATTTTTTTTAGTACAATTGTGCACACAGAAAGGTATGGATATTATCAAACTATTCAAAAATTCTCTAGTGAATCAAAAAAGTGGCATGATGATGTGGCGTGACAGTATATAAACTCCACGGCTTGACATATAGCAGTCATATCTATAGTATTGATATAATTTTAATATAATAACTAATATAAAATATAAGTATAACAGTAGACGAAACAAGCTCCCAAGTGAAGACACAGTACAGGGGTTATGACAGGGGTGATCAAAATCAAAACTACTCCTTTATAGGGTAAGAAAACACAATTACAATTATTTGGTTCCTGCATTACCTAAACAAATTGCCTTATCACAGGCCACATACAAATTACCACCTAAAAAGTGGCCCAGCTGAAGTGGCCCAGCTCAGAATCTGGCACAGGAGCAGTGTGCAGATAAGGGTGATGCCACACATGGCGTTTTGAACCTGTTTTTGGTCCGTTTTTAAGCAGTCCGTAAAAAACGTTGAAAAACGCATGCATTTTTTGACAGGTTTTACCAATTATCTTAATTAAAACTGGTCAAAAACAGAAGCGTTTTCAAAAGACTTCTTAAAAACAAACCAAAAACAGATTAAATGCCATGTGTGGCATCACCCTTAGGACGTACCTTCCTTTCTTGTGAACACAAAAATTAAAGAAACTTGCCCCTGATCGTACTACAAGTTCCTTCATGACCAGTTGCTCTTGTGTGTGAACATACAGGCAGTCCCCGGGTTACGTACAAGATAGGGTCCGGAGGTTTGCCCTTAAGTTGAATTTGTATGTAAGTCGAAACTGTATATTTTATAATTGCAGATCCAGACAAAAAAAATTTGGCCCCAGTGACAATTCAAGTTTAAACGTTTTTTGCTGTAATTGGACCAAGGATTATCCATAAAGCTTCACTACAGACACTTTACAGCTGATTATTGCAGCCTAGGACTATAGTACAGCATTCAGAAAGCTTCACCAGAGGTCAGAGGGGTCTGTCTGTAACTATGGGTTGTCTGTAAGTCGGGTGTCCTTAAGTAGGGGACCGCCTGTAGATAATTGCTGTTGTATCCCCCACTCTGCATAATACTTACCAAGTGTGAAAAAAGTCAAACACTTGGGTTGTGATGGGACCTGTAGTGCAACTTTGCAACTAATCACACTAATAAGGTTTTTTACGATGGGATTTGTGGTCTGGTCTAGCCCAGCATTGCTGATACATGGTAACACAAATCCCATTTACGCAATACACATATATATATAAACTCTAAAACCAATAGTCAATAAAACAAAGCAAAAGACAACTATTTTGGGATAAAAAGGCTGCAATGCTTTATTAAGGGGTAACCAAGGAGATAAACATTTATTCAATAATAATACTTAATATTGATAACAAAATAAATCAAATGATCATAAATAAAACATATTAATATAATACTTAGTCTCCCTAGCCTAAGCTGGGAGACAAAACCCCCACTAACAATGGCGACAATACATAAGTGACATTAAAACATTAGAAAGGGAGGGCTGGGCGGATGCTGAACACCTCTTCTTCTTGGAAACTGGCACCGTGACCCAAGGGGCAGCCCCTTTTATCTGTAAGTGAGTGCAGGCAGGTGCCAATCAGCTGCCCGCCGACAATATTTTGCCTAGAAACATTAATTCCATTGACCCAGCTGTTCACCAATAACAGCTGACCTTACCTGCAGCGAATCAGCTCGCTGCATTCATAATATCTCTGACAGGAAAAAATGCAGGAAAACTAAGACACAGTTTTTACCTCATGAAGGAAATTTTACTTTTTCACTGCCAAATAAAGTAAAAGATAATTAACCATTAAATCAAAATGGCTAAGAAAACACGGCCCTTAGTAAATGTGTTTCTCTACTGGTGCTTAATGCACCAAAAGTGGCAGAGGGATATCAATCATACAAGCAAGAGGCGGGAAGGACAAACTTAGAAGACGACTGGGACTATTCCCTTCATTTCTTGAAGGCAGCTTTAAGGCACCGCACTTTAGCTTATTTAGGTGGCATCAAAAAATTTGTAAAAACAGACTTAGAAACCTAATCACCCTCCCAATAAGTTAAAATTGGTATGTTATTGGGGGGGCTCCTAAAAAAATTACATTGCCTCAGACCATTTTTCTCAAAAAATCTCAAGGAAAATTCTGGGGGTTCCTGTGCGATACTTCCTCGTGAAGCTCCAGACCAAGCCAGAAAGCGCTCCCAGCTGAAACTGATCCGATTCTGAATCAAATGTTTTGAAAAAAAAATAAGAGGAATCATTTGAATTGAATTTTTGGGAAATTCGCTTCCTCCTTAGTGATTATCAAATACTCAAATGGGAAGGAAACATTTAGCATATAAGAAAATATAAAAAACATTATAATATGTGTTATTAGATAAAAAATGATTTTTCTATTTTTGCTCACTAAAATGTCTAATAAACTTGGGTCACAGAGGTCAAATGAAGTCTATGGGGGGGGGGGGGGGTATGAAGTGCGAAGTTACTGAGTACAACTCTACACTGTTAATCATGTACTGTATGATTCTGCTAACAATTCTCTCATAACAGAATGTGGGGAATACTGTCTCCTCTGTGTTTTGTATAAGGGAGACAAGAGAGGAGTTAGTATCCACCCTCCACTTTGGGAACAACCAAGAATAAGAGATAGAACCATAGAACCTACATGGGGAAAACTGATAAATCAAATATTATTTGACTAGTTCTTTACCCACCCTAAGTTATTATTTGCCAGGTTTCTGTTATATACGGTATTTGTATTCCTTTATTGGTTTGAAAAATGCTGGGATACAGCTGAAACGTAAAATAAACGAAAGCGGTGAAATAAACACCACTTTATTTTCACTAATTGGAGTGCTTCTATTTTTTGTATTCCTTTATTAGATACAAGTCCCCATTAAAGGACATCTACCACCAAGATGAAGGATTATAAACCAACCACACTGACATACTGGTGTGTGCCTCCTCTGGCAGGAACTGCTCTTCTTTTAGCTTAAGCCCTGGGTTTTTTTTTTTATTTTAAAAGGCTTTTAAAATTATGCAAATTCTGAGTCTGAGAGGCTCCAGGCTCCATTGGTGTTAATGAAGCCTGGAGCCACTCAGGCTAATTTGCATACATTTTAAGAGAAGCTAAAAGTAGAGCAGATCCTGCCAGAGGAGACACACACCAGTATGTCAATGCGCTTGGTTTACAATCCTTCATCCTGGTGGTAGATGTCCTTAAAGCAGATCCGCTGGGGACTGATCGTCTCAGGGGACACACAGTTATATTACAAAAAAAACAGCTGTTTAAAGAAACAAACTGGGAAAATCGTTTGGCTTGAGGCTTGCCATCTATAATAACTCTAGAAGACAAATAGCCGTTACCCTGGGAGTTTAGTTTACGTCGGCCAAAGAAGCAATCCATTGTTATAAATAATACAATACATACTTGTCTCATTTATGATATCAACTTCCCCACTAATCCACTTTAAATTAAATTCACTCTAAAACCTCTTCTGAATTGATTCTTGCTAGTAAACGGACACAATGCTACATTCACATCTCATTTTTTACCCATTTTAGGATGCTTACACAGTGGGATATGTAATCCTGTTTCAACCTCCGAAAACAGAAGGAGGAGTGAACATGGGTAGTAGCCAGTGATTCACAGGGTGTTTCCCTAGTGATGTTAATGTCCTTATATGGACAGTTACAGTAATGGAGCCCACCAAGGGAGTAGGCTCAGCATAGGCCGTGGGTGGATGCAATACTGTTGCATCCATCCCCCATAAGTATTATGGCTTTCACTGAGCATATATATCGTTCAGCAGGTGAAAAGACTATAAAAAGATGTAGTTTGATGCAAAAAGGATTCTTCATTTTGCCAGTATATGTCTATGGATATGTTCACAGTTTGTGTCCCGGGAATGAGCAAATGAAGATGAAGTGCTTCGGGTGTATTAGCAGAGCGCCTAACAGGCTGCAAGACAACTGGACCAGCAGCCTCAGCGTTATGTACTATGCCACAGGTCATTAAGCATTGCCATAAAAGAGAAAAATTATAGTTGACACTCAACAATATATAAAATATTCTTTACTTCATCCTTTTTAAAAGCTGTAACGAACAGAGAGAAGGAGCAAAGCGGAAGCGTGCACTCGACACGACTCGTTTTGCACTATAGTAGTGCTTCTAAGAAACCCCACCCCCACAGACATTACAGACAGTAAGTAGATGAATACATTTTTTTGGCAGGAATTCTGAAAGGGAACCTCAGTTAGGATCCTCCATACAATTTACAGTCTGGCAAAAGTAAGGAAACTATATTTCTAAGTTTTACGTAATTCCGTAAAATTCCCAAATCTTCCAAAGAGCGACGTTATAATATACATTGTATAAAGTGCCAATGAAGATACTGACCACATTCAGGAAATTTGTGGTCGTTGAGTCATTCACAACAAAATCTGCCACTCAAGCCCCCAAAGCTTGGAGTATGTCCATGGCCTCGGTCATTACGAGGTTTGACCAGTTTACATTGGCAGTTTAGGGTCACGAGCACCTTCCTCAATACTTTCACCATTGATTTTTTTCTGTATTTTCCATTATCTCCAACTATCTCTGACACTCCTGTGGTTTCGTTTCCATACTTTATGCATTGCAGATGAATTCTGCAGCCTTGATTCAGTTGCGGACGTCATTTTAGGTGAGTAAATGGAGAAATATAATGCAAAGTCACGGTCATAAATGACAGGATATCAACTTCCGCTGGAAAATAATGATACAAACCATTTGTTATAGCAAGACTGACTAGATCTCATTTATTTCTAAAGCAAATAATTCACAGTGTGATCTGTTCTCAAGAACGATAGAGATGATCTATGAAGATCTGTATTGTATGGGGCCACAGGAGGAGTTGAATGAGACAACTTTGTACCAAAATTGAGCAGTGGGTGAGCTGGTCCCCTATGGCTCACTACCAGAAATCTGTACACACTCCTCATACATGCAGATTACTTTGGGATATGTAAACGAACACAAGTAGAAATAACAAAAATATAAAAGAAGGGTGGGATAAACTGAGCCAAATGTTCCAGAACCTGTTGTAGTTATGCCCAAAATTGTATAACAAGTGATGTTCCCCATTGTTTTGGTCTGTATTACAACTTGTACAACATGGCTTGGCGTGGGCCAGGGAAATTTCTAGGGTGATAAAAGATCTGGCGCACGGGACTCATTGCATATGTATTGAACCGTCAGTAGTGACCATCCTGTATATAAACCCTGAATTGAGCTTCCACCAAAACCAACTGAAAAAACAGGAGAAAACGCTACCTATTTCACCCAGTGACTGCAGATGACGCGTCCTTGGGCTGTAGTAGTTCTTTATCTTCTCCATTAGCCCCAGCATCACCAGGTCTCCTCATCCAGCCCTGTGTCCTCCCTGTGGAGTTCACCGCACAGACATCTTATGTTCTTCATTGTTCCTATATCTTGGTCCGCTAACTGTGTTATCCTGCTGCTACCCCTAGTACTGCCCCCCAAAAACTGTAATACAAATACATGGAAAATCCACAATTTATAACGCCTACAATTGAGGCAATATACATATGTCCCCAATATATATATGTCCCCATTATAGCCCCTCCAATTACTCCACCTCCACAATATATGGGCCCCAAACTTTACATTACAACCCCCTCGTGGTGCCACCCACAGTTTAATGTTCCCTAAATGTGGACTAACAAGTAATAATGAACTTAATACCTGAGGGCCTCTGTTAATGCCCCTTCAACGTGACCCTAAACTGAATAATGTTCAACACACCTGCACTTAATGTCTAACAACTGTGGCCCCTATCTAAGCATGTGCAGTGAAAGGAGCCACCTTATAATACCCACACTAATGAATGCACCCCCACTGAATAATTCTACACTAAATAAGGCTCACCAGTAAGTAAGTGTCCCCACAGCCCCCAGTAATGTCCCCTACAGTCTCCAGTACATAAAGTCCCCCACAGACCCTTAGTAATGCCCCACTACAGCTGCCACAATTAAATATGTCCCACAGCCCCCAGCTCATAATGTCTCCCACAGCGCCTAGTATTGTCCCCTACAGCCACCATTATAGCATATCTCCCACAGCCCCAGTAATGTCATCTACAGCCTCCAGTATATAAGGTCCCCACACCCCCCAGTATTGTCCCCTATAGTCTCCAGTATATAAGGTCCCCACAGCCTTTAGTAATGTCCCCTACAGCCTCCAGTATATAAGGTGCGACTTGCATTTTGTCCAATGGGAGGGTGGGGGGAGTAGGAATTTTGGAATTGCAAGTTTTGAACTAAACAAGAGGGTAAAGAGGAGGTTCAACCTATAGTCTTCAACAGACTACAACGATCACCTAATTCCTAATCCAGGGCTAAACGTACAGCTTTGCTCTTTGTGTAGTGGCTCAATTGTATTATTGCAGCTCAGGTCTTATTCACATGAAGGAAGTAGTCCAGACAATACACAAAGAACAGGTCTATAGATGGAGGTGATGATTGCCGGCCTTCCACTAATTCACTGGTGATCACCTAAATCTATGGATAAATCATCAATATATAGATGCCTGAAAACCCCTTTAAAACATGTTCATGCAATCCAATTTCTTACTGTATACAGGGTCTGTCTTGGTTTGACCCACTGGGATTCCGGTTTTACTTAACACAAGAGACGTCTTTCTGCCTCTTCGAGGCTTTGCTTTCTGTTACAATAAGACCTTACCGATAACCTTTCCCTTTCGCTGCCAATTGTAATTAGTTTGCTCTACTAAAGTTGTGATCGATGCTGAAAAATGTTATTTGTATTTAAACCTTACATTGCAAACAACTTCTAAATTAAAAATGATACATTTTTAAGGACAGTCAGGAAATCGGTGCTCCCCGATTTACCAAAATAGACAATTGTCCTAAGGGTGACTTCGCGACTTGCTTAATTGACAGGTCAGTGCTTTTTGGCAAATACGGAGATATCTGTTAATGAGGCTGAAAGTAGTGAGAATAGCTGGCAAAAACTATATTAAAATTAGCATAGCATAGTCTATTGGAACCGGTCACCAGCTAATAATCACATTGCTGGTGATAGGTTTGCTTTTATGGTACAAGAGATGTCAATACTTAGCAGCCATTGAGTAAGTTACCGTCTAATATAAGAGTTTGCAAGTAGGATATTGGTGGCTTTAATTAAACATATTTATAAACCAACAGATATTAAAACTAGATACGTTTTCAATAAAGTGAATAAAAATAGTATTGTTGCTTCCCTTAAACGATGTGTCACAAACAACAACAAGAACATATATGAAATATAAATGCTGTATATATGTATGTGTGTATCTGTGATGTGTATATTCTGTATTGTGTGTATATATACACTGTATGTGTGTATATGCTGTACGTCTGTATATGGAACTATATGTGCATATGTGATGTGTATATTCACATGTGTGCATATGTGTGTAAGAGTGTATATGTGTGTGTATATGAGTGAAGAACTGTATGTTTATGTATGTAGGTATTTAAATGTGTGTGTGTATATACAGTATGTGAGTGTAATACGCATATTTTAAACTGGAAAGGGGGGCTCCATTCAGAAGTCGGATATGAGGCCCTGCCTCTCCTAGTTACGCCACTGAGAGGTAACATTAAGTTTGAATAAAAGATGATCCAGAATTGTTATTTCATGGACCATAAAAGAATTTAATAAACAGATATATTTCTGTGGGATGTATATAATGTTCTTCAGTAGAATAAAATTGAATTCAGCACGGATGTACTTTTTTCCTGATTGTACCCCCACATATCAAATACAAATTACTTAATCTAAAGATAGGTCCTCATTAAAAATGCAAGGGGACCCTGGGGAACCCATTTAAAGAGAACCTGTGAGTACATGTAATCCCCCCTACATAAACATATTTGTAAAACTTCCTTTAGGAAGCAGTGCAACCATCCCTACATTGTTCCTCCATATGAGTATAAACTTTCATAATCTGTTATCTCACCATGAATGCAAATCAACCTATGCAAGTTTGATTTGTGTCTTCCTCAGTGTGGAGTCTGGCATATCCATAAGTCTCCCCCATAGCCGCGCCTGCAGCATAAGGGAGGAGGGAATGAGGGAGCCAATTTTTCTTCAGCAAGTCACACACAGCCAACGTCTCTCTCAATTCCCTCATTTTCCCCTCCCTCAGGAATTCTCTTCAGTGAGTGACACATAGCCACTGTTTCTCATTCCTGAGGGAGGGAGGAATGAGGGAGCTGAGCCGAGTGGTGAGAAAACGTGCCCCTTGTGACTTGTTGAGAGAGCCAATGTCTCTCTCAATTCCCTCATTCTCCCCTCCCTCAGGAATTCTCTTCACTGAGTGATACACAGTCACGTCTCTCATTCCTGAGGGAGGGGGTATGAGGGAGCTGAGCCGAGTGGCTAGAAAACATGCCCCTTGTGACTTGTTGAGACTCCTGGCAAGTTGCCAGCAACTTTTAAAAAAATGATTTTAGCTAGATCTGAGCTATGGATTTTTATACAAAAAAGCATGGCATTCAGTAAGTCTTCTGTTGGAATTTGTTAATAGCATTGTTGGTAAAAACCTCATGACAGGTTCCCTTTAGGAGTAAACCAGTAAATTTAGAAAAAAATGATAACATTTGTAAAAATCGAATTTCGGAAAGTAATGGACATGGGTTACTAGACTAGATCTGTAACTTGAGCTTTAATGTATTACGCGATACTGGTGTAGTATGTTCTTTGAATGAGGACGAGTATCACCATTGTGGTGTTACTATAGAAACCTCCGTCAGTCCCCCATGTATTCTAAGACATCGACAGCACTTAATAGACACAGTAAATAGACTCCATGTAATATTGCACCTCTGCCTGGAGCAATGTATACAATGTACATCTGCTGGTAAATGATCTCTAGGGATGTGTATTTCCCAAGGTGAAGTACAGCAAGAAGGAATGTATACAATATGTGGCACAAAAGCAGACAAATCACTGAAGTCCCATATTCAGCAACCTCTAGGTTTCTATTCTGCTGTGTACATTAATTAAAAGTCATCCTTAAAATTGTAGAGTATAGCTGAGATGTATAAGTTTTGAGATAACTGTAACTTGCCTATTAACTGGTATACATCTTTTTTCCAAATCCAAGAAACTGAAATGTGGAAGACATTACCAAAGACCCCTCCATCCTTCTGTTACTTAATAAGGGTCGTAATGTATTGTGTTTATGTGGCCATGGAGCCCATTTGCTGAATATTTAATTTTCCCACATATACCTTACTTAGGTTGGGGACACACAGGTCAGGTCACAACAGAATTACTGCAATTATGACTTACATATTTCTACTATTAAACTGAGCTGTAAGCCCGAGGCTGTTAAAATGACTGTACAAAATTTGATTGCCATTAGAGATGATCGGACCTGACGTTTGAGGTTCAGCCGTTCAGCTGTTATAGCCGGATTGACGACCAAACAGCCAATCTGGCCAATTGATGGCCCTAGCAACAAGCCATGGCTATGGTTGGCCATGGTTGTCCCTAGTGTTAATTGGTTGCACTCCTTGGCGGAAGTGGGTGCCTTGGATAGAGATCATACCCCAAACCATTTAAAAAAAATAATCTTGGTACTCAGTGGGTTGCTTTCTCTGAAGTTATACTTATTGCAGCACAGTAACGTTTCGACCTCTGACTTTTGCCTAACACTGATTGCTGCTAGTAAAAAAAAAAGGAGAGTAGTTGAATGGTGCACTTGTGCTTGGGAAAAATGCCAGGGGAGTCAGTATTCAGGTATCATCAGTACTCCGATTTACTGGCTATGAGAGTGTCAAAGAAAACCCAATATATTTTACATAATCGAATGAATGGTTACTTCATGAAAGGTTACTTTCATCATATTAATCCCTTCAGGACCAAATTCTTTTGCATTTCTGTGTTTTCCAACATTCCAACAGCCTTAACATAGGAACATGATCTCTAAGGTGTTATAGCATAGCTAACCTTTCGTCAAAATGTTACAATTCAATAGTGCAGATGGTAATAGTAAACTGTAAATATGTGCCGGGGTCCTTATTTTTCCCCTGCCTTTCTTCTTTATTTAAGTGGTTTTTGTAAATCAACTTTGTGTCCTGCATTCACTGACAGCTGAGAGATAAAGGTACATGATAAAGTGTTTAATGACTTCACTCTTTGCAGGCAGTCCCTGGATAGTCTTTTCTCCTCCAGGTATAGAAATAGTTAATCATTAGTCTTCCTATCTGCTAGGAGGTGCTAGGAGCTCTCATTGCTTTCAGATACATTGCTCACTGTAGGAGAAAGAGCAGAAATAAAGTTTGAGAAGCTGCTTTCCTTAGTGAAGTATCTTATAAAGTTTACTTTTATCACCTCCACTATTTATTTCTGCTATAAAAATACTTCAAAGATGTAGTTACACTTAAAACTGCTTAAAAAGTTACAGTTAATGGTTTATGAGTATTTTTCTACTGACACGTTCCTTTAAATGGTTATTAATGTCTCAGATTTGTATATGGCATATGGTGATGGTAAATAGGGTATATACCGGCTCTATACTGAATTTTCCAGAAGCTATATCCTGAAGCAGGGGAAGACCAGACTCGGCAGAGTTTCTCTCTTTTAATATTGGCCTTGAGGTCACAGGGGAGACTTCAAGGCCATCATAAAGGTTACTTTCATCAGAAAAAAAGGTTGAAGGGGTGTTCCAGGAGGCTAGAACGCTTTGGAGGCTGTCACAGGCAAAAGGATAAAAAATAGTGTGCTGACTTTGCTCCTGTTTCCATGGTTTCACCAATATTCCCGACTGGGCCGGATGTGTCACTAGGTGCCTAAATCGGTGTCCTGTGATGTCACTTGTACAATGCCAGCACAGAATACAGGTGTACTAAATTTCCTATTGCATTGTAATGGACCATTCTGGGTTAAAAGAGCGCAATGTACTGGATGAATGCACATTGACAGCTAGGCTCTTCTACACAAAAGCTTCATAGCTAAAAATTTATAGCCGGGCAAGGACAGCTATGCTGGACACATTTTCCAAGATGTATTGCCAAATCCTGAAGGACCCCATTGACGGTCTGTGTTTTTCCTGTGCAAAATACTTGGAAGCCTGTGAGATCGTCCATCACACAATATATCATTGAATAGCCTGCATGTGTATAGGCAGGATTTGGAGCTCTCGATCTAAAGACTATAAAATATCAGTGCTGACAGTGCCCCCACATCCCCCAACTGGAAACACCCACTTGGATAATTATTCTAAATTGATATGAGGAATAACAAGAAACCTGCACAATATGAATGTCAGGATTCAGGGGTGGTGGACCCACTGAACCACCCCGGACGATGATGTAAGCTGACACCTAGGAGTGGAGTCTAAGGTATTCCCAGTTTTCACCAGAGCCCGCAGCAAAGCGGGTTGGACTTGCTGCGGCGTGGTACCACCAGGTCGCTCCACAGGCACGACTTTGTCTGCGGTGGTGGCCAAGGCGAGGTGCAGAATCTTAAGGCAGAGACAGAGTCGTGGACAGACAGGAGGTCAGGACAGGCAGCACAGGATCAGTGTCGGGGAGGCGTAGCGGAATGTAAAAAAATGGCAGCACGGGAGCAAAGTCGGGAACGGAATCGAGGTCACAACAGGAAATAACTATAAACGCACAGGAAACAAGCTTTTTCTAAGGCATAAGGGACAAAGATCTGGCAGGGGACACAGGAAGGGGCTGACAATTTATCGGAGCCGGTGGCCAGCCAGCGCCAATTATCGGCATGCTGGGCCTTTAAATATTGCAGAGCCGTTGCACGGTCACTAGGTGGTGGGGACACTACGCCAGAACCGCCGCTGGATCCAGGGAAGGTAAGTGAGGCTGCAGACATGATTCAGGGGCGCAGGGAGGCACACGGGTGCGCCTTCAATCCGGGACATGGGTCGCAGGAGCACCCGTGACAATGACGTTCTGAGAAAAAATTCTCCACAATTGTGACCTGTAGTTGAATAGATAGTTTTATAATCAGCTTATGCAGTATGTCTAAAATGTATTTAATTCCTTTGTCTGTGTATTTGGGTAATCCTTCATGCCATGTGTTGTGATGGCGGCAGGTTTTGTCATGTGCTATCTCCCCGGCACAGGGTTATTTTATTTATTACTTTTATAGACTGTAAAAAAATAACTAGATAAAGACACTTCTGCCATCAGATCGAGAGTCGGGGCACTTCCACCACTCACAGAACATAAATCACCAGTGACATTATTTTCATCCTTCCCTGTCTCTAAATTAAATGAACAGCGCGCCATTCCAGCTAAATTTCACATCCGAGGCTTAAGGCTTCCAAGCGGAATCAATACTAATCAGGATATCCTGTATTTGATGGGGGCTTTACTCTATGCAACATTTAAAGTGGTGATTTAGAAGTATAAGTGGTTACAAATATCATAGTAGAAGGAGAAGAAAAGAGATTGATCATCATTGTTTATAAAATAGAGAAAAGAATAGGGAACAGTTCAAAAGGAATAAAAACTTTGAAATCTGGAAAGAGGCTGGGGGATGGGACAGGGGGAAGGAAAAAAATTGCCCTGTTCCCATTCCTTATTCCCAAGGCGCATCCCCCAGTTTAGGCCCAGTGGAGACGAAGATGTCTATGGCACCGAGCCGGGTGGCTAAACAGAAAACTCTATGACAGTGGTGGCGAACCTATGGCACAGGTGCCAGAAGTGGCACTCAGGGCCCTTTCTGTGGGCACCCGGGCCATCTCCCCAACATAGAGTTTGCCATATAGGACTCCAGGCCACCTCCTGTGGTCAATACAGCCCAAGACGTGCCTTGCTCAGTGCTAGAAGCGAGAAGTTGTAGATAGAAATGGATTGTCATTGGAGCTCCTGCTCAGGGTCCCCTGATTCTTTCTCTTCAGGGGACCCTGAAGGGAAGCTACAATCCAATTTTTCCATCATCTTTCTATTGTATTGGTAAATTTAGGACGCCAACAAAATTACAACCTGTGATACAGCAGGGATCAATAAGTTACTGCTGAAATTGTCATGTTGGCACCATGTGACATATAAGTAGGTTTTGGTTGTAGCTTGGGCACTCTGTCTCCAAAAGGTTCGCCATCGCTGCTCTATGACATCTCCTTCATTTTGCCATATTACGGCACAGCTTGGCTTTCAATGGAGAAGAGAGGGATGAGGGGGGCTCACTCTTCCTCCCAGCCTCCCACCTGCACGTAGCTGTATGCTTGCCCGGGTGAGCATACATTCATGTACATGAGGCCTTAGAGTTTTCCCCCTCAGCTAGACCAGAAATATTAAAGGTCATGTAACGTTCTTGCTTTTGGGGTCCCATTTTTGGACCACAACGACTTATCCATTTTTAGCAATTTTTCTATTGTCACATGCCAAGAGTCATAACTTTATTATTTTTACATCAATTTAGCCATATCAGGGCTTATTTTTAGACAGATAAGGAGGATAATGATTAACTCTTTTCATAACTGTACCATATTTATTTTGATGATTCATCTTCCCACAGAAGATTAGACTATCCATGGACTGTCTGTAAAGAATTGTTAGTCACTGTATTAGGTTCCTTTATCTTTCAGCTGTCAGTGGATACGGGCACAAAGATGATTTATACAAACTGCTTCCTTAAACAAAGAAGAAAAGCGGAGGAAAAGAAGGACATTGGAACATATATTGCAGAGTTTACTATTTTTATTTGCACTATAAACTAAAAATGTTGTTTATTTGAAAGTTTCGTTTCACTTTAAATATGTTTATCAGAGCTCCAGACAAAACTGGAAAGAAAGATCCAATCATGTTATTGACAAGATTCACATTTCAAGAAACTTCAACCCTAGAGAACGAGTCTTGCACGGTTTCCAAGTAAATTATATTTGAAGTCTATAAACAGAACAAAACTAACAATGATCTACATCGTAGAACAAATTCTCCCGACTGGTGACCACAATATGTTTGATTTTGTTTCCAAAGATAAATCAGATTTTCTACAGGATCATAACAAAATGTTACTGGGATTGTGTTCCCTCCGTCTGAAGAGTGCGTTACAATCTAAAGTACATCTCTGTCAGGTGAGAATGAAAGAGTAACTTCAATAAGCTCTGCGCAGGTCCAGCTGCTTACAGAGTATAAGTGTGCAGCTGCCCATAGCTCCCAGAGTACTATTCAGTCTCCCATCTCCATGTAGAGTGGGCTGGTTGGTAATATTGTGTTTATGATTTCAAACATTACAATTACAGAATTATAGTACATGCATTTTTAATTTGAGTAATGACTACATATTATGCTACCTATATTTACCACATCTACCATGTCTTTGCATTGCTATGTGTGGCTCCGTAGATTCTGGAGCAATAAGATTTTTTTTTTCCAGATCATTTTTAAGTATTCACTGCCATCAGTTTTGTCACCCATATGCTAATAAGATGGGATGTAATTTAAAGAGGACATGTCAAGGTAATTTGGGCCACTAAACCACCCACAGACCCTTATGGAGCGGTGGTTTAGTGTCCCAAATCTAGTTTAGTTCTCTTTAAATGACATCCCATCATATCAGCATCTTGGGTGTCAAAAACTGATGGCAGCGAATACTGCCCGCTATTGAGACTAAAAACGCTATACTTGCCTAGAGATGGGTCTGATGAGGCACATTGGACACATATCTCCGGTGCTCTCCATACCTGCAAAATAATTCAATGAAGTCAGAGTACCCCCCGGCATCATTGCACAAGTAGCATAACCATGACACATGCGCAGTGAAACCGGGGTGTAGTAATATAAAAGCCATGGGGAACTCCCTACTGAGGTTAGTGTAATTTTTTTTTAATAGCTGGCACAGAGAATGACTGAACAACAAATCCAAAAGGACCTATGGGTACGCCTTGACAGGTGTACTTTAAGAATGTGGTTACTCAGGAGCCTTACATTGAGGCCCATAATCGAATCAACATTCCTTCTTGATAAACTCTCAAATTTGTTTTTGCTTATACTTGCTTGTGCCCACCTACCCCAACAGAACAAATGAGCACATCACCAATCTGGTAATTACCTTAAATTTCATATCATAAAATGTTTTACCTGTGAGATCGGTGGTTGTCTTGTCCCACCTAGGACAGTAAACACGAGCCCCCTCTAATATAATCTCAGGTCTGACAGGTTTCATCTAGCTTGTGCTCATCATGCCAAACACTGAGAGCTCTATCTGGCCAAGATGATTGGCAAATGTCAGAGAATATGAAAGTCATAAATAACTGCAGGGATTATGCTAATCTAACACCGGGACATAGAAGCCACAATGGCTTGTGGGCGTGCAAACAGTACAGAAAGATTAACCGCAGACATATATGTTCTCCAGAGCATCACTGTATGTCATTGTTCATATCAGTATACACTAAAGAGCACCTTAAGGCTCGCCTGATAGGTCCATTGTACTAAATACTTGTATTTTATGTAAAACGATTCTACAGAATAATCTATTTATATCATTTATAGGGTATACACATGACAGGAGAGCTGTCAGGCCTGGTTAGACCTCTATGTTTCACAGACTCTAGTACTTAGAAGTTTTCTCACTTTCCGAATAGAAGCCAGCTAGGTGATAGGTTGTGTTTGGTCATTTTTGCCAATTTCCCTACATTCTAGTAATTCTAATTTATGGTTAATCATTTATTAGGCAAAAAAGAATTTGGAAAACCTGGGCCGGTGGGGGAAAGAAAGCATACTTACCCTGCTCTGGATCCAGATTGCTGCATTACTCTGGAACTTCCAGGCATGCTTGAGCCAGAAGTTCAAGTAGGGTCATGGGACCTGCTTCTGCCAATGAGTGGCCTCCTCGTACCCGGTGTTTCATTTCCATTTTCGAGGGGACTTCACTTTCTTTGTTGTATTGGGATTTTTTGATTTTTTTGTCTAGTAAGCTATTCACTAAATACTGTAGTTGTTGTGGATGGTTAACAGAAGATATGGGTCAACCTGTAGTAGAGACCTAAATAGGTAGGATACTGGTCTTTTTTATAGTGCCCGTTAATTCTGGTATGTGAGACACTTCTTTAAGAATGTTTCAGGCATTTTGGCTGGTTGGTATGAACTGTTTTCACTCTACCTTGTTTTCTTCATTATCCCCCACAGAAGTGTGCCTTCTGGTCAACGTCATATCTGGGTCAGCTATAGAACTGTTTAAGTTTAAGTCAGGTGTGGAAAAAAATGCTTTGAAATAGAAGAAATTTTAATAGTTTAATTACTAAACGAACAAAAGAGAAATGTCAATCAAATCCTTCTTTGGTGTGACCATCCCTTGCCAAAAAACAGGAAAAAATTATTTTAGGTAGACTGGTGCATAATTTTCCAAAGGAACAGTACATGGACACTGTTGTTCCAAACATTTAGGAGAACTAACCACATATCTTGTATAAATGCAGCCTTTCTCAAATCCTTGTGTCTCTTCATGTCATTCCATACAGACTGGCTGATATTGCGACCAATATCATTTCAGGACTACATGCTCTTTCCAAAGATTTCTCTCAACAACTTAGGCTATATTCACAAGAACGTATGGGGGACGTATATATATACGTTCCCCATACACGGCAATGGGCTCACGGAGCCCTATGGGAGCGGTACGGTGCAGCACACGTGTGGCACCGTACCGTTCCGTAGCCGGGAGAAAGATAGAACATGTACTATCTTTCTCCTGTAATACGGCGCCACAGCCATATTTTGCTCATCCCCTCCTCCTCTCCCCGGCGCCGATGTATGCCCGCTGTACTACTCCTCACCGGGATTTGGTTCCATGGCTGTATGGAAAGCCTCAGCTTGCAATTTAATGGGAACTTGTCAGGTTGATTTGGGACCTCTACTAAATCTCTAGTGCTATTGGTGCTACCTGTGTGGTTTTTCAACTTTGGCTTATTGCACTTGCGCTATACCTACTGCACATGAGCAGTGAAGCCGGTGTGTACTACTCAGGCTTCATTGTGCTTGTGCCGTACCTACTGAACATGAGCAGTGAAGCCGGTGTGCTCTACTCTGGCTTCATTGCGCTTGCACCGTACCTACTGCACGTGAGCAGTGAAGCCGGTGTGTACTACTCTGGCTTCATTAAATCACTACGCAGCTAGGTATACATGTTTTCTTATTATTGTGGGCATGGAGGGAAAAAATTAATGGTGAATTGGGACACTGTACCATTGTTCCATAAAGTCCAGTGTTTTAGTGTTCCAAATCGCCTTCACAGGTTCCCTTTAAAGGCGCTGTGACCCATAAGACCCCCTCTATCAAGAGGCCTAGGATAATATAGGATACTATGATCAACATCTTTAATGAGGCTACTTAACTTTCTTTCATGTACTTGCTCTTCACAAACTTCACATTTTTTCCAAACCTTATGGATTTACTTCTCCGATGTTTTGTCACATGCCGCACTTTACTATATTCCCATTCTGCCAGTTATAGTGAAACCCTGTATAGGGTAGAAAAACACATACAGTAAAATCATGTCCTGAACTGAATTCTAGTTTTCCTCGATTACTGTGTGGCTTGCGCCTTGTATAAAGAGGTCACTTCCTTCAATGCAAATGACCAATGAAAGCTCAGTGCAGACACAGAGCCTGGGGGGAAAGATGCTAATATTTATTGTAAATGGAGCTCTGGACTATGATAAGAGATGGAACTGAAGAGCAGAAGAAAATATGTAATTCTGTGCATCCTATGTTCGGTAAATACACCAGAATATTCTCCATGTTTATACATGTTAAAGGGGTTGCCCAGGCTTTAAAAAAAAAATTATATCAGGTCGGGAGATAGAGGGCAATAAAACAATACAAATCTTATATTTACCCCCTCCAGTCCGGCTCCTGTCCGACCACTGCTGTGCGCATGATACAGCATCACCATAAACCACCGGTCCATAAGGACCAGTAGTTGGCTTAGGGTCCCAAATCAGCCTGACAGTTCTTCTTTAATGACCTGGATATTTCTAGGTTTTGTTTTTGCCTTCTCCAATCTCCAACTTTTTTATTTTTCTCTCAGTATAGCTGTATGGGCTCTATATCCTACTGATTAACTCTTGTTAACCCTTTCTGTACAGTATATTTAATAATATATCTGATAATATTTCTAATAAATTCATTTGAATAAGGAAATGCTTTTGGGGGGGAAAAAAAACTCTTTTGCATTATTGCTTTCCAAACACCACAACTTTGACATTTTTGTGAATGTAGCTAAGTGAGGGCATCATTTCCCCTTTATTTTTTAAAAATCTTTTGTTGCTGGCATAGATACTGTCATAATTTTCTAGCCTGGGTTGGTACGGATGAGGAAGTATAAAATGTGTGTGTGTGTTTACTTTTTTTGTTTTAAAAGGGGGTAGGGAGAATTTTTGTGTTTTTTTTTTTTTTTTTTAAATACTATGTTCTTTTATTAAATAAAATCATAAACATGTTAGGTATTGCTACATCCCAAAAGTCCCAATCTATCAGAATATAAATACGGTTATTCCTCGGGGTGAACCCCATAATGGAAAATTGCACTTTTTTGCAACACATAAATAAAAAGTGATCAAAAGATCATAGTATGAAGTCAAGTATGAAAAAGTTATTGGTGTCAGAATAGGGCAAAATGAAGAATTTTTTTTTTTTGTACGAAGGTTTCAACTTTTTAAAATCTATTAAAACATAATAAAATCTATATAAATTTGGTATCCCTGTGATTATACTGACCCAAGGAATACACAAGAGGTATCATTTGGAGAGTATATTGAAAGCCATTTAAAAAAACTGTAAACATGAATTAAACAATTCTACAATTTAATTATATTTGGAATTAAACACTTGAGCCCAGCACTGGCATCAGTAGGATCCAATGTCCTGAAATCTTCTTCTGGCACTATCAAAAGGCTTTGCATCAGAAGATGCAATACGCTGCTTATACGCTGGTAATTAAGCATCCAGGTCCAGCTACCATCCAGGAGTATAAATCCATTTTTTATAATACTCCTGTTACTAACAACATACACAAATACTGTATATACTTGAGTATAAGTATAACCCTAACTTGGCTTATACTCGAGTCTATAAAAAAAAAAAAAAGAACACTGTACTCACTTTTCCAAAGTCCCCTGTAGGTTCTTTTCTGTTTCCCATGCTCCGGTGCCACCTTGGATCCTTCGGATCCTCTTCGGGTTCATCCGCTCCTCTTAGGGGTCCCCTCTCGATGTCGACGGCTCACAAACAATGAGATTGGCAAGTGGCTGACGTCATTCTGTGTGCCAACCGAGCTCGAAGACCTGAAGAGGAGCGGAACGTCCCAAAGAGGAGCCGAAAAACACGAAGAAGACTGAAGGACCCGAAAAGGCACTGGAGCATCGAAAGCAGAAGAAGGGGACGTCGGAGAGGTGGGAACAGTGTTAATTTTTTTCTTTACTACAGGGGCGGCAGGCTGTAAACTCGGGGCTGGCTGGCTATATACTAGGGGCTGGCAGGCTATATACCACAGGGGGCTGGCAGGCAATATACTACAGGGAGCTGGCAAGCTATATACTACAGGGGGCTGGCAGGCTATATACTACAGGGGGCTGGCAGGCTATATACTACAGGGGGCTGGCAGGCTATATACTACAGGGGGCTGGCAGGCTATATACTACAGGGGGCTTGCTGGCTATATACCGGGGAGGCTGTGACCAATGCATTTCCCTCCCTTGGCTTATACTCTAGTTAATAGGTTTTCCCAGTTTTTTGTATTAAAATTAGGTACCTCGGCTTACTCGAGTATATACGGATATATAATTAAACAGATTTCGTGGAATAGTACCTAACAAATTCTGCAGCTTTGTCAAAAATGCTGTTGGAAATTATTCTACATATTGGTCTACAAGTATTTAAGACAAGTCCCTAAGCTAAAAGTAAAAGATAATCTGGACACAGCCCTGCAGAAAATTTACAGGGTTTCAGTCCTGTAAACCAACACTATAGACCAACACTACAGAGAGACTTGCTGTCGAAATAAGACGGGCTGGAGCAAGTATCAACAGATATACACATACAGCTGCACAAACAGCTTAAAGGGGGAGCCACAGGACAACGTATCGTACAATGTGAAAACAGGGTGATACCTCTTATTCCAGAGTTGTAATGGTACGCAGGGAATAACATGGTGTGCGTCTAAGATCACTGGGGCACATTTACTAAAAGTGGTGAAAACTGCACTAAATTTAGTTTGCCTGCGTATAATGCAGGGTGCGCCCGATTCATGAAGAACAAGCACCAGAAAGTTCACCAACTTTTTTGTGGTGCACCTTTAACAAAGGGCTTGTGGCACAATTATGTCGGGTGTGCATGATAAATTGGGCACACGGTCCGATTGAGCACCGAAACACTACATAATTTGTGTTGCATAATGCCTGGTGCAGCGGTGCCACAAAACAGCTGCGTCCGACACAAAAGTGTCTAAGACACTTCTTAAATACCTGTGCAAGCAGATTGCACTAGAAAGAATGTGCAAAGTCCAACAGAAAACTGGTGCATGGCCCTTAGTAAATGTGCCCACTGTCCCCGATGTTCCTCATCTGTAAGACCAAACTCATTGGGGCACATTTACTTACCCGTCCTAGTAATGCCGCCGATCCGAAATGTCCAACCAGGAGTCGGAGCTGCCACGATTCACTAAGATCGTGCGTGCAATTTCCTGCATGTGTCGCTTCCCCGCTGAGGTCCGAGAGAGTTTACCATCTTCTTCTTCCCGGTGCACGTAAGTGATGATCTTGCGACACAATTTGGTTTTTAAATTCCGCGGTTTGTCTGAATGCGTCGGGTTGTCCGACGTCCACGCTCCCTGATTTGTGTCGCATGGAAGCCGGCGCAATGCGCCACATTCTGATTGCGTGCGACAAAAACCTGGGGCAATTCAGGGCAAATCGGAAAAAAATGCGAAACCCGACGGAAATGCGTCCGGCGGACCATTAGTAAATGTGCCCCATTAGCTATAAGAAGTCTTCAAGCACGTGAAACCACTGGATCAACAAACACTAAGAAAGATGAGTGTTATAATGCTTAAAATGGCAAATAATCTTGAGGAGATTAACAGTATATAGGACATATAGAAAGGTCTTATATGTTTGTCTGAATGTCAACAACTACAGTGTTCTAAAAAAAGACTCAAAACACAAAGAAGTCAGAACAGACGTAATAACAAGTCCAATGAGACCTTATTTGCCAGCAGAGATATTGTGTGAAAGTGGCATTACCTCACAGTGCAAACATTTCTGTGACCTGGCAGAGTCTACAAACTCGCTACACCCTTCACATCCTTCCTGACCTGAACTACTTCACTCCATGTACAGAGGTTCTTCTCCTGCCCTTTATAGTTTCATAAAGGATATTCAGTCTGGTTACTGATCTGTGACATTTGCAATCAAAATTGTATTTATTTTTAGATCCTTTTCTAAAAGGAATAGTCACATATACGATTTTTGGTTGTCTAAAAGCCATTGCTGCAATTCATACTGGATTGCTTTGTACATAATAAAGGCACACAATGGGGCTCATTTACTTACCCGGTCCTGTCATGATCCCGCGGTGCATTGTCCGACGAGGATTCGGGTATGCCGCGATTCACTAAGATCGTGCACCCGAGTTCCTGCATCCGTCGATTCTGTGCCGAGGTCCGTCGGAGTTCACCTGCTTCTTTCCGGTGCTTGTAAGTGCGTGTCTTGGGATACATTTATAAATGTTAAATCCCGCGCGTTGTCCAAATTCGTTGGGTTGTCCAATGACCTGCCCCCCGATTTGTGTTGCGTGCAAGCCGGCGCCGATGCCCCAAAATCCGATCACATGCGCTCCGTGGACCCATAGTAAATGAGCCCCAATGTGTGCATTCTTCTTCTCTGCTTAGATCAGACACAGAATTAACCCCTTAACGCTCAGCGTCCGATATATCGGACGCTGAGCTCAATGACTTAGCGCTCAGCGTCCGATATATCGGACGCTGAGCCCATGCCGATTCAGCTCAAGATCTGAGCCGAACCGGCATCGGGAAACACGGGGTGCCGGCTGTAACTAATAGCCGGCACCCCAGTGTAACACCCGCGATCGGAGTTGACTTGCTTAACCCGTTAAATGCCGCGGTCAGCGCGACCGCAGCATCTAACATGCCTCTGGGGGGTCTTTCCCCCACGATCGGCCCCCCCGAACCGTTTTCGGGGGGCGCCGATCGTTGCTATAGTAACTCTGGGGTCTGATCTGGACCCCAGAGTTACTTGCAAGAATTGCCAGTAAGATGGCGTCTGTGACGTCATCTTACTGGCACAGTGCCAGCCTATGCAAGTGCATAGGCTGACACTGATAATACTCTGCAATACATGAGTATTGCAGAATATTATCATGAACAAGCAATCAGATGATTGCTTCTTCATGTCCCATGGTATAAAAGTGAAAAAGTAAAAAAAAAAATGTTATTCAATAAAAAAATAAAGTAATAAATCACTAAAAATGCCCAAAACCCCCAAAACATATAAAGAGACATATAACTAAAAAAAAAGTCTAAATCATAACACAAACCCCACATATATATAGTATCACCGCGTCCGTAACAACCCGTAGAATAAAAGTAAATCATTATTGAACCCCCACGATAAACGCCGTAAAAAAAAACTGCTATAAAACTTCCAAAAATTATGATTTTTAGCTATTCAATCCCACAAAAAATGCTATAAAATGCGATCAAAAAACCATGTGTACTCCGACATGATACTGGTGCAAAGTACAACATGTCCCGCAAAAAATAAGCCATCAACCAGCTCCGTAGCCAAAAAAGTAACAATGTTATGCCACTTGGAAGACGGCAATACATAAATGATAGATTTTTCCCCACATTAGGGTTTTGTTTGACAAATTTAGTAAAACGTAAGAAAATATATTCAAGTCTGGTATCCCCGTAATCGTATCAACCCATAGAATAAAGATAACATGATTATTAGGCTATACGGTGAACACCAAAAATAAAAGAGTAAAAAATCCAGTACAGAATTGATGCTTTTCTACTCCTGCCCTCAAAAAAAGTTCCTAAATTTTCAACAATAGGTGATACCAACCCCAAAATGGTAACAATGGAAAAAGCATCTCATCGCGCAAAAAAAATGGCATCACATGGCCCCAATAACGCAAAAGCGAAAATTTTATAGCCTTCAAAAGGGGCCAATGAGGAAACTAAAATCCTGGCAGCTGCAGGGTGCTCCTTCCCTTCTGCGTCTCGCTGTGCGCCCATAAAACAAGTAACGACCACATGTGGGGGGTCTTTGTACTCAGGAGAAATTGCAGAACAAATTGTATGGTGGGTTTTCTCTTTTTATATTTTGGAAATGTGTAAATTTTAGGGCTAAATGAACGTATAAGGGAACAATTTGACTATTCTAAATTTCACCTCCATTTTTATTCAATTACTATGAAGATCTCAAGGGGTTAACAATCTTCGTAAATGCTGTTTCTGATAGCTTGAGGGGTGCAGATTTGAAAATGGGTTGGTTATATAGGGGGTTTTGATGCTAAATATGTAAAATTTCATTCCAAACTGTATTTATCCCCAAAATAGTCAATTCTGAAAATCCGGAAAAGCGATATTCTTTTTGTAAGCCGCGTGACATCAAAATAAATTATCCAGACATTTCCGAAATTATGAAAATGTAAAGTAGACAAATGGGAAATGTTATTCAGCAACTTATTTAGGTGGTAAATCTATCTGCCTGGAAACGCAATGATTTTGAATTTCGAAAATGGCAAATTTTTCAAAAAATTTATCATATTTTCTTTTTTTTTGTAAATAAACGCAAAACTTATCAGCCAAAATTTACCACTAAAATGAAGTACAACATGTGGGGAAAAAACAATCTCAGAATCGTTTTGATAAGTAAGAGTGTTCAAAAGTTATAACCATATAAAGCGACGCAGGTCAGAATCCAAAAAATCGGGCTGAGCCTTAACCTGCAAAATGGCTGCGTCCTTAAGGGGTTAATTTTTGGATTTTGATGTCTCCGAGTTGTTATCAATGCCACAAAACCACAGCTTAGCATCACATAGGCAGCTCAAGCCAGTCCCATTATTATCTTTCTTTTTTATTCTTCTACGCAATTTAAGAAATTAAAAGTATACAATCAGGGGATGGCACTACCATCATTTACATGAAAGGAAATCCACCACTCAAAAAACAAAACAAAAACCAGGAATACTGAGGTGAGTATTTCTAGGTTTTTCTGAGTGATTGATTTCCTTTAAAAGGAACCTGTCAGCAGAAATTGACCTAATAAAAACCTACCAGTATGTTGCCAAGCAACTGAACACCTTCCAGACCAAAGCTACTTTCATCACCGAGTGTGGTGGTATCATATAGATCATATAGAAAAATCAGCTTTGAAGGGAGATGGAAATTGGTTGTAAAAAGTCATGGAGGCGGAGATATTAACACTGAAGTCAAGCTCTCTCTTTCTCAGAAAGCCCCCTTCACTGTAATTGATGGTCCAGCATCCAGAGACATCACTAACCAGATCTCCTGAAGTCAGATGCACAATGTCAATCCCAGAGGAGGAGGCATCAGAGCTCCCCACCTTGACTTTAGTGTTAAACTTTCCTCCTCATTGACTTTATACAACCAATGTGCAACTCACTTCAACGTTGATTTTTTAAAAATTGAACCATGAAAGAACCAAAAACTAGAAGGTATTTTGCTGTTTGGCAATATAATGATAGTGGTTTATTTGGCCTATTGCTGAGGACAATTTCCCTTAATCTTAAGAAGTAATACATAATAGAAGTTTTCCCACCCCTGAGGAAAGCCTGTGTGGTACAGACCATATAGTTACATCATCCAGGAAGGCTGGTGCCCGAGATTGTGACCCATAAGATAACATGAACCAGATAAAGAGAAGGAATTTTTTTTAGAAACAAGTGGATATGGTAATACTGACTGATTTATATTGACTGGGGCAGTACATTCTTAAAGGGATATCCCGATTTCATCCAATTATGGTAATGTTATTGTTTGTATGATGAAAAAGTATACAATTTTCCAATATACTTTCTGTATTTATTCCTCACAGTTTTCTAGATCTCTGCTTGCTGTCACACTATAGAAAGCTTCTATGTTTACTTTAAGTGGACAGTAGTGGTTCAGTACTGACCCTTTTCCTCGAATGGCACTGGAACCGCTATGGCTGCTATGATAAGGCCCATCCCTCAGTGACTGCCAACTCCATCTGCCTTCTCCAAAAAGATCTGTGTCACACAGAGGGATCAGCATAGTTTAAGGGGGGGGGGGGGGGTTGGCTACAAAAAGAAATGCTGTGCGGGTAACAAATTAAAAAGCATAAGTGGGGAGGCTATCGGAGGGATGGCATAGACGTGGACCTACATAAAGACTTACATTTTGATTGGAGGACTATCCAGCAGCGGGCATTATAAGTGTGGAGGACTCCAGAAATACTGTAAGTATTAAGTGAACAATATAAGTCTAGGGGGGTGACAAGGAGGGGGATTATACTTTGTGGGAACACTAGGGTGTGGGGTTAGGACAAAACAATTCACTTTAATGGATGGGTAACTGTACGACGTGGTGGCTGGAATATTTGCACACCACAACGTGCACCCTAATTGTACCACTAATTACATTGCAGGTTCCTAGTATGGTTGTTCTGAGGTGTGTGAAATGTATAATTCTATAAGATGGTGGGGTAGTAAAGGCATACCTCCCAACATTTGTGAAAGGGAAAGAGGGACAAATCCCTCTAAGCCACACCCCCAATCACTCCCTGGCCACGCCCCAAATTTTAGCCATATTATAATAAAAATCATCTCAATAAAAAAAAATAAAAATTATCCTCAATGGGATTTGAACCCAGAACCTGCAGTGTCCATGTACTATAATGTCACAGTGCCTCAAACCACTGAGCTATATCCTCTGTGATTATCTAGGTGTAGAATTTTGGTAACTAAGAACTATGACTACTGTTACATTGTGACACAGATTTACTGCTTTGGTATATAGGGAGGGATCTTCTCAAATATTATTGTAATTATTGAGACTATTATTATCATTATTATGGAGATTATTATTATTATTATTATTATTATTATTATTATTATGGAGATTATTATTATTATTATTGAGTTTATTATTATTATTTTTTACTATTATTAATAATCATCTCCATAATAATAAAAATAATAAAATTTATAATAATAATAATAATAGTAGTCTCAATAATTACAATAATAATCTCTGAGAAGATCCCTCTCTATATATCAGTGCCACTGTGTCACAGTGTAACACTGGCAGATAACACTTCTTAGTTACCAGAAATCCTCAGCTCTGTATCACTGGGCTTATAGCTCAGTTAGTTAAAGGAAACCTAACACTTGAAGTGGCAGGTTTCAGATGGAAATACCGGGCACCAGCTCAGGGTGAGCTGGTGCCGGAGCTTATTTTTGTTAGTGTTTTAAACCGCGGTATCGCAGTTTAAAACACTTTTTAAACTTTATAGCCGGCGCAGGGAGGTATGCGCTCGGCGCTTACCATGCGTGCGGCTCTCCTTCACTTCCTATGTAGCCGCGCGCACGGTCGCGCGCATGGTAAGCGCCGAGCGCGTACCTCCCTGCGCCGGCTATAAAGTTTAAAAAGTGTTTTAAACCGCGATACCGCGGTTTAAAACACTAACAAAAATAAGCTCCGGCACCAGCTCACCCTGAGCTGGTGCTCGGTATTTTCTTCTGAAACCTGCCACTTCAAGTGGTAGGTTTCCTTTAAGGCTCCTGTCTGCAGTGCAGAAGGTCCCAGGTTCAAATCTCAGCCTGGGCAAAACTTTATTTAATTTAATTAAATACAGAGCTTGTGTCTGGGGAAGCCCTGGAGACCATATATGGACAGATGCTGATCTGACCAGATGACGTGGTCCCTGCTCTCTCTGCTAAGCCGACACTTCTCTGAAAAGGATTCCCTGCCAGATGTCTGCTCTGGGGAACCCTAGGAGATGCAGTGACCATATATGGACAGATGCTGATCTGAAGCTGATGACGTGGTCCCTGCTCTCCGCTAAGCCCGACACTTCTCTGAAAAGGATTCCCTCCCGATGTCTGTAGAAGCCATTCTGTACTGTGAGTTCTGGCTTTCAAAGTATTTACTATGCGGACACAGCGCCAGGACACAGCGGGACCTGGGGGGAAAATCCGTGACAATCTCATAGCTGCCCGTGACGCGGGGCAGAGGTAAGAAAAACGGGACTTTCCCGGCAAAATCGGGACGATTGGGAGCTATGGTAAAGGGCCATTTGGTAAACACTAGTTGTTGTTCTAGATGGTTCCATAACAAGCAAGCTATAGTGCCATCTAGTGTATGAGTCTATGAGGATGAGGAGGTGACACAAGAGCTTACAGTCTATGAGAATGAGGAGGTGACACAAGAGCTTACAGTCTATGAGGATGAGGAGGTGACACAAGAGCTTACAATCTATGAGGATGAGGGGTGACACAAGAGCTTACAGTCTATGAGGATGAGGGGGGTGACACCAGAGCTTACAGTCTATGAGGATGAGGGGTGACACAAGAGCTTACAATCTATGAGGATGAGGGGGGTGACACCAGAGCTTACAGTCTATGAGGATGAGGGGTGACACAAGAGCTTACAATCTATGAGGATGAGGGGGTGACACAAGAGCTTACAGTCTATGAGGATGAGGGGTGACACAAGAGCTTACAATCTATGAGGATAAGGGGGTGACACAAGAGCTTACAGTCTATGAGGATGAGGAGGTGACACAAGAGCTTACAGTCTATTAGGATGAGGAGGTGACACAAGAGCTTACAGTCTATGAGGATGAGGGGTGACACAAGAGCTTACAATCTATGAGGATGAGGGGGTGACACAAGAGCTTACAGTCTATGAGGATGAGGGGGGTGACACCAGAGCTTACAGTCTATGAGGATGAGGGGTGACACAAGAGCTTACAATCTATGAGGATGAGGGGGTGACACAAGAGCTTACAGTCTATGAGGATGAAGGGGGTGACACAAGAGCTTATAGTTTATGAGGATGAGGGGTGACACAAGAGCTTACAGTCTATGAGGATGAGGAGGTGACACAAGAGCTTACACTCTATGAGGATGAGGGGGTGACACAAGAGCTTACACTCTATGAGGATGAGGGGGTGACACAAGAGCTTACAGTCTATGAGGATGAGGGGGTGACACAAGAGCTTACAGTCTATGAGGATGAGGGGTGACACAAGAGCTTACAATCTATGAGGATGAGGGGGTGACACAAGAGCTTACAGTCTATGAGGATAAGGAGGTGACACAAGAGCTTACAGTCTATGAGGATGAGGGGATGACACAAGAGCTTACAGTCTATGAGGATGAGGGGGTGACACAAGAGCTTACAGTCTATGAGAATGAGGGGGTGACACAAGATCTTACAGTCTATGAGGATAAGGAGGTGACACAAGAGCTTACAGTCTATGAGGATGAGGGGATGACACAAGAGCTTACAGTCTATGAGGATGAGGGGGTGACACAAGAGCTTACAGTCTATGAGAATGAGGGGGAGACACAAGAGCCTACAGTCTATGAGAATGAGGGGGTGACACAAGAGCTTACAGTCTATGAGGATGAGGGGGTGACACAAGAGATTACAGTCTATGAGGATGAAGGGGGTGACACAAGAGGTAAAAGAGCTTGTATAATGGTCCAGCCATTCTTTACAAGGGGACAGAATAAAGTAATTTAAATATATAAAGATGCTGCTTGAAACAGCCATCAGCTGCCAAGTCATGGGGTACACATGTCGTGGGGTACACATACAAACAAAATAAGACATTACGGTGAGGGCTCTGCTCACAAGAGCTTACGGCCTCTGGTACTAAACTTGGTAGGGACTACAGTATGTAGGTATTAAAAGCTGAATGTTTAAAGTGCTAGGTGCTGTGGATAGTGCAAAGGGTAAAGAGGGTGAATGCTAAAACACTTCATCTACATGCCATCATTTTTTTTCCCCAAAAAATATCCAAAACCTTTTTTACTTTATTTTTTTAGGATACAGTCACATGTAGATTTTTTTCCATCAGTATTTGTGGGAAACAAAATACACAATATATTACAGTATCACCCTAATAGATGAGACTAGAGAGAAACAAATCTCTTTAACAGGTTGCAAAAACAGATGCAAAAAATAATCTGCGTGTAAATAAGGGGTTTTCCGGAAGTGTACAATGAAACAAAAAAGGTACCGGTATACTCAGTGTTCTCCAGTGGCACAGGCGCTGTCCCCTCCTTTTCCAGTCCCAGATGTGGACAATCCCTGGTATTAGCAGTCACATGTACAAGAACAGTAAAGTATCGGCAGTAACATTGTCAGCAGTGATGGGTCACAGCCACTACATGTTGGGAAGCCGAGGAAACAAGGGTTGCAGCAATGGAACTGAGAACATGTGACAAGTCAGTCTAGATTATTAATATATATATATATATATATATATATATATATATATATATATATATACACCTTATATACTCGAGTATAAAACTCGCCTTTCTGGCGGCACCCGTAGATCTTCTGTGCGATCCATCCGGTATTGTTGTGCTGCACGACGGGGAAGGGGGGGGGGCTATATACACTGGGGTAGGGGCTGGCTGGCTATATACACTGGGGCAGGGGCTGGCTGGCTATATACACTGGGGCGGGGCTGGCTGGCTACATACTGGAGAGGCTGTGACCAATGCATTTCCCACCCTCGGCTTATACTCGAGTCAATAGGTTTTCCCAGTTTTTTTGTGGTAAAATTAGGGGCCTCGGCTTATACTCGGGTCGGCTTATACTCGAGTATATACGATATATATATATATATATATATATATATATATATGCAAAAAAAGAAAAAAGTCACTCCGAGACTTCAATGTGAGAAAAAGCGTACTGGTTTATTCACACATGTGTCCGAATACTACGTTTCGGCTCCTCAGACCTGGAGCCTTCTTCACATTGAAGTCTCGGAGTACTGCCATTTTTTCTTTTTTGCTTATATGTGGATGGACCCTGGTCTAGGTCCTGGGATGTGCACCTGAGCAGTAATTATTCTATTTACATACATATACACAAACAGAAACCCTCAAGTCTCTAGTAATTGATACTTAAAATGACTAGAGGGACTTTTTCTTTTTTAGGAGGGGACAGGTTCCCACAGACACAACAGTACATAATAATACAAATAATGCAAACAAGTTTTTAAAAAAGTTCTATGTTTTTTCAGAATAAACTATATTAAAATCTATATTAAGATTGGCTCCCTGCCATCTTTCACATACGAGTCCCAAGTGCATGTGAGGAAACAAACAGTCCCTCCTCCTGAGGTGAAATCTCTGTCATTGTTCAAATCCAACATATAATAATAGAGTGATAATTTCCTTCTACATCTGCTTGTGTCTGTATATAAAGGGGAACACTCTGCACATGATATTCTCTGAACAAGTCTTTTCTGGAAGGTCGCTCTTATGTTTTCTACTTTGATAAGCCCCATGTGTATCCCATCTGCAGCTCTGAATAACCTATCAATATAGACACATAAATCCTGAACGCGGTGGTAGTAGTGTGCAGTATAAAATACAACGTGTACTGATCATATGTGATGTAAAGCTTTCAAGGACAGAGAAAAATACAATGTACAAGCTCCTCTTTGTCTTATCTCTCAAGCATCGGGCTACAATACAAACAGTAAAAGCAAATGGTGAAAGGGGAGGAAAAAAACAGGAAGCAAATTTGACTATAAAACTAGTGAAAGCTAATTGTTATCTCTGCAGGGAGGAAGTAAATACAGCTTGTTCCCCCAGAAACATACAGACCATCAAGCTGCAGATTATACAAAGTAGCAATCTATACCTCAATGTGAACAATGCCAGAAAACACTACCTTATATATCATGTATGTACATTGTAGCAAATTTAAAGGGGAAATCTAGACATGTTTACCCAACCAATATCAGCATTAAAAACACAACTGCATGCTGGGAGTTCAACACACAGTGAGGGTGCGTTCACACGTTCAGTTATTTAGATGCAGTTTTTGAAGCCAAAATCAGGTTTGGATGTTAATGGGTGAGATACGCCTCCTCTTTTTTTTTACTCCTCCTGGTTTTGACTTTGCAAACTGCATCTGATGTGTGAACGGACCCTCAGTATCATGCATGGGTCCCACGAGATGGAGCAGATTCAGCACAATACTTCACACAATACAATACAATCACAATTAAAGGGAGGTGGAAAGTTGCCCGGATTTCCCGTATGCCTGAACAACCCCCTCTTCTTCAAAGCAATATTAGTAATAAGTTATGACTAAGGTATATATTATCTATCATACATGTGTCTGTGTGCCCACCCTGGTTGGTGGTGGATATGAATTGCAGCCTGTGAAGGCTTTGTAAGCATTTTGTTATATTGTGTTGATTTGGTTCCATGAAAAATTGCATTTTGTAAAGGATTGTCTCACCAATGACATAGATGAGAAGTGTCAAATCGCTAGAGATCGAACCTCTGTGACCACCAAGGGTCAGGACAGGAGAATCAGGAACTGGAAGTCCGGCTTTTCCCTGTATCTGAATGACGCACCAGATGAGTATCTGATACTACGTTTACTTCTATCTGCTGAGGGCTTCCCTTTCCTCCATTTTTACTTCAAAACGAGGCTTCACGTGTGGAATGAAATAATGGTACTGGTGGGCTCGTCCTAATTTTTCTTTGTTTTGCAAAGTAAATATTGTAATGCTATCAACATGTAGTTCTATCAATCCCTATTCAATCATAGGTGAGAATGCTACTGAAAAATGTACAAAAATTTTTTATATTTTGTCGGCATATTATCCTCTGTTAAAGGGGAACATGTCACCTGGGATCTCATTTTCACTAAAGACAGGATGCAGAAGTCCATTACAGCTACAGTGCAAATATGTCTGTCTTTTCAAAGCATTTGCATTACAATATAATTGTGTGTTATAACTTACCTTGCACCCTAACAGAATCCTCTGTGTAGTCCCTGGGGTTGGGCTTTGGTTTGGATGCTTTTAAAAAAACAACATCTGACATGTGTGCTGCAGAATGCTCAGCTCTTGCCCCCCCCCCCCCCCACCGTTGTGCTCCTGTACAGCTCCTCCCTCTTGCTCCTTCACAGAGGTCACCGCCTGGTGAAGTGACATCAGTGGGAGAGGGAACATTATATGTCATGATTTGAAATGCAATCTTCAAAGTTTAATACCAGGGAGGTAGGGGTCAAAATCAGAGGAGACACTGACTGGGCACACTCCCACAATAGCCAAAAATTTCACAAACAAAGATGCCCCGGAAGAAGCCTGAGGAGGCAAAACCTAGGTTGGGCAAGGTGTTTGGTGTGACACGCGCGTTAATGTTACTTTTGTGAGTGATGCACTATCTATCCACAATTCTCAGTGTAGGATCTTCGACAGACCTTGGACACGAGAGTGGAGCGAGGTCTTCGGTGGGATCCAGCACAGGGAAACGGAGAGAGGAACAGAAAATCCTAGGAAATCTTCCATGTTAAATCTATAAGGACTTGGTGAGATTGTTCATTGGAACAAGCAATTAAAGATGTATTTTATGGAGAAGAGCACTGACATTTTTTGAAGTTTATGAAATATTTGAAATGCAGCTGTGATGGGGTTCTGTAACCTGTCTTTGGTGAAAATGAGGTTCCTTGTGACAGGTTCCCTTTAAGTTTACATTGTTGTATGTCCAGTCTAAGCCAGCTACACATCTTAATGCCTTAAGACATGACATTTTCTGCTCCTCATCTAAGTGTTTACAGACTTGCCGTACAGTATTTTCTCAAGAGAAACAAAAACGCTACTAAAGAATGACACGTTCACTTAACATGTTTCATCCTTTGCAAATCAATATGCTGACACTCTGGAGGTTTGTGGGCTAAGACACAATGAAGCTAGTGTAAATGCTATCATGAAAGACAGAAGGATTGTCTAGGAGTTACATGCCTGCTGGGAGCGTTTGCACAAAAACACCATCTGACCTCTTAGCTGTATTCATGTCTGTCTCCTTCAATATTCCATTGTATTGTTGCCTTTGTTGTACATAGCAAGAATAGTTGTTAGAGTAGATATTACACAGAATAACTCATCCTTTGTTATTACCACTGGGGTAGTTAGCCAAGTGGGCGTTAGGATTAAGGGGGTTGTCCCTGCATAAGTTGAGCAGTAGAGACTTGAAGGGCACGCCTCCAACTAGTAACTCCCATTTCGTTAAGGAATGACAGGAGAAACCAATTGATCAGTAAGAGGAACTACTAGGTCCTCTTAAATTCCCTACCCAATTAATTTTTAAGAAACCCTTCTATTCATCAGTGTCTTTGCTTGTACACTAAAACATATCTTAAAGGGGTTGGCCAATCACAAGAAGTCATCACCTATTTCCATAGATAATGAGAATGTATGGAGTACTAGGTAAGACGTACACGCTGCCCCTCGCTGTTCTTGACTATCTACATCAGCGGCATAGAGATCAATAGAGCAACGGATGCAGGTGCAACTAGGTGCTCTTTTCATTGGGGGTACAAAGGGGATAAATTGTAGTGACTGGACAACCCCTTTAACTATGGTTAGTAACAAAAAAAAATCAAACAATTGATAGCAGCTTTCCACAGTGAATCCGGATGCCCGTGTGCATCTACCCTAATCTTTTTTAAAGCCACCACAGTTCCTGCTTTGACCAGCCCCTAGGATAGACTATTAAAGGGGTTATTAGATATTAGCAATAAATGAAAAAATAAATGTGTACTCACCACTTCCGTCACTCCAGATGTCCTGCGCCGCAGTCTCTCTAATCTGTACCCCTGTTTGCACTCGGGGAGCTTCTGTCCGAACCGGCCACTCCCATCCATCACCATATCCCAGAACCTACAGTGCTGAGAGATGAGAGTCGCCGGTCACCTTGTCCGGCCAGAGGCTCCCCAAACACAGCTTCCATGCCCCTATAAAAAAACCAGGGGCTTGGATCAGACGGACCAAAGTGCAGGACATCAGTAGCGTTGGAGGAGGTAAGTACACTTTTTTTTTTTTTTAAAGCCAGTCCCAGCTAGTTCCTAATTTATTGATAATCTCGGACAACCCCTCTAAAATGAGCGGTGGCGTAACTAGAAGCTGATGGGCTCCAGTGCAAAGTCTGTGCCAGGCCCCAGACTATAATGTATGGTTTATAGTAATAGTCTTCTCATATGGGAAAGTGACACCATAAGGGCCCCCTAAACCTCTTGGGCCCTGGTGCGACCACAATCTTCGCACACCCTCAAGTTACGCCCCTGAAGATGAGCTGTTTGGTTCAAAAAAACTTGCCCTGTGCACTTGCAGGATTTCACTAAAACATGTACTGTGGCCCCTATAAAAATTGGCACGGAATTTCTAACAAGAAGCAAAAAATACAACAAATCAATAGGTGACCTTTTAAGAAGAATTATGATTTGTAAAGGGAATTGTGATGCTTTTTCTTTATTTTTCACCAGTCCTTTTCTTTTCCTTAGTGCTCCAGCCTGCTCCAAGTAATGTCAGATCAATGCTGCGATGCGGCGGAGCAGAACTGACAGCTAAGAAATGTTTTCTTACTAAACCTTCTGGAAAAAAAAATCACATTTCTACATAGAGATACAATAAAAGATATTAAGAGAGATCATTTCATATTTTAATAATGTTTTTATAAATTATAACATTATCTATCATTAAATACACTTCCTGAAATCTAGCTTACTTGACAGCCTGAGAAAGGCTAAGGCAATCACTGGCCCCAGAGGTCACTAGAACAATGAATGTTCCGGTCCAATGAAACCCAAATGTCAAAAGACTGGAAAGCTGGAGTTTCTACAGATCCTCCCTGTCTGTCCTGCTAAAATCTATCTTGTTGCTTTTGGACAAGTGCTAGTCGGTTTCTCAACTGGTAAACGTTTTAACTTTTAACAGAATTGTTAATAAAAGTGTTAAAATGTATTCTTCAGTAGGACAACATCAGACACATAACACATGTAATGAAAGGGGTGTGCATAGGAAAGGGTGGCCACAGCAAATTTTGATTTGATTTACATTTCTGGTTTGTTAATTGACAAAAAAAAGCTAACACAACAAGACTACAAACTACATGATGGGGGTGGTGGATGCCACATTGGGCTAACTAATCCTTAGTTTGCCCATTTTTTTTTGTCGCATAGGAAGCCAGTTAGCCTTTATCAACACCGCACATGGAGACACGGAGGAAGGATCTGGGGGGAAAGCTCCACATTAGCTCCAACATATCCAGCTTGACAGGATTCTCCCCTATTGGTAGAGCAAGTTGAGACTCAACCTGTGGAGACTTCTCCCTTCTCCTAAATGTACATGGCATTCGCCACATGATACGATTTAGATACCTTTTGCAAATTACTGACCAGGGGAGTATATTTTTGCACGAAATCGCATGAAGACTAAGGCTGGCTTTGCAGTCAGTGGAAACTGACCCATTTTACAGTGTTGACCAGGGGCGTAACTATAGGGCAGCAGCTGCTATGGGGCCCACAGTGTCAGGGGGCCCTGGTATCTAGGGTATGTCATGTGAAAAAAATTATGCTTATTTGTCATGTGTATATGCTGTATGTCTGTGTATATGGGGTGTATATACTGTATGTTTATTTTTTAAGGGGTAAGTAGGGCCCCATTCAGAAGTTCACTATGGGGCCCTGCCTTTCCTAGTTACACCACTGGTGCTGAAGCTGCAGTTCTGCAGCAGACATGGAATCCTTTGCATCATATGTCTAATGCAGGAACTTCCTTCCTGTGCAATGTGCGCAGCCTATGTGGGTAAGTTTCCACCAGCTACACATATTTGTGTACTGCTAGCCTAAGGATGTTCTTGGGCCACAATCAACCAATCCACGGTCCGTTTTTGCTGTCTGTGTATCATTCATCTATAAATCTATTGCCAAACCATATGTTCTCAAAACGATCCGCGTGTCATCCATATTGCATCCACTTTTGTGAATGCGCAAAATACAATGTTCTTGTGCATGTAGCCTAAAAGTACCGTAAATCTGCCCCTTACCTTTTAAACTCTGTGTGGTTTTAGAATAAACTATTCCTTTGTAATACGGGAGAATGTCAGTATTTCTTGTTGCTCCATTTTAGAAAAATATGAATTTACGGAAAAATATGAAATTACGTTTTTTTCTGACCTAAACATATCCAATCATAATATTGTATAAATTAATTTCTTAATTAACTGGCATTTACCAAATTAATCCTCAGACCAATTCCACATCTCAGGCCATCGACACAGAGGTTATAAGGGCACAGGAAGAAAACATACTAAATGGCAGCACCCGCTTCTGGTGTAAACACCGGCGTTCATTAATTATCTGAAAGACAATATTTGCTTCACTCATGTGGAACATCTCCAGAGTATGAAACGTACAATTAATACACCAAAGACTTCTGTCAATGGACTGTAGACTTTTTATCCCTTAGTGACCACCAATCAGAGTGTTCGCACAGTAAACAGCCGCGCAATTGTATATCAAGGGGTAAAGAACACCAATACATAATCAGACGGGTCAATCAGAAAGGGCGTCTTTGGTCAACTTGAGATGTCATAATGAGGAGATTATTATATGCTTTCATTTACATCAGAGAAGACATTTTATTGCACAACTAGGATGACATTTTGGTTGCCTTAGCAACTTCAACCAGAAAAAAAAAAATGTTTGAAGCAAAACATACGTGACAAAACATATTTATTATTCCATGCACATAACCATATATATTCACGCGTTCAATGTTAGTTTTATTATGAAACTGCCTTGTGGCTACCAAAAATTTGGTGTCTTGCTATGGGCTCATTTACATGGTTGTGCTTTCTAGGACCCTATGTAAGAGCGGCAAATTATAGAGCAGGTCCTATTCCTGCACGTTTTTGAGGCTCATGCCGTTCCGTTCTGGTGTCAAATTGGCAAATGAGTCAACATCTCAGTACGACGTCACACGTGCTGCATTCGTGTTAGGCCCATTTATCAAATCTGCGCAGTGGATTTCCGTTACATTATTCTATAACGGAAAGTGTAAAATTTTGAGTTTACAAAAACTTATTGATAGTGGAAAAAATAATGAGGACAGACACGAGCTATAAAAATGGAAGGGTATAACACAAGCGCCTGAAGGCAAGAGTTAACGTTGGGAAATTTTTTACATAAAGTGGGGCTTGTATGCCAGTTTTGGGATGTACGAGCTCTGAAATGAGCACAATTGCTAGTGAACTGCAAGGCATTGTGATTATCTTCCTCTTTTCACCACCGACATGACTAGTTGGGTTGGCTCAGGGCACTCCTGCCCCCATGCCTCTGCACTCACTATTGCCTGAAACCTGAACTATTGCCGGTAAAAAGCATAATTCTACACCAGCTGTAGCCTCCCGATATATCTGGCGGCACCATAGGGGCTGGGTTTCATCCTATGTTGGCGCACAAAGTTCCGATGTATGACAAACAACCCTGTATTAACTTATTTAAACAGCTGTGCGGTCGATTCAACATATGTCATTGCGAAACAGAAACAATGTAAGAGTTTTTATAAACTAGGTGGGGCATAGGGAACACTAGGTGGGGGGGGGGGAGCAGAGGGTGGGAACGATGGAGAGGAGGTGCAAGACAGCCAGGTGTGGTGTGTCCACATTATGACCCCTTAGGGGTTAAGATCTCCTCTCACTGAAAGTTGGAGAAGTCAGAGGAGCAGTGGAAGTCTAGCCATGGTCCCCAGGTCTGGAGGTATTTCTCAACTGTGAGATGGGAGTCAGCAGTAAGCTCCTCCATCCTCTGGATCCACAGTATCTCCTGTAGGAGGTCAGTTGCTGTAGGGATTCGTCCAGACTTCCATAGCCTGGGGATCAGGGCCCGTGCTGCAATGAGGAGAAAACCCACAAGGGACGTTTGGTGGTGCGGGATTTGGAGGGGATCATGGAGAAAAGCAGATGGGACGGGTCGTTTTGTAGATTGAAACCTGTGACCTTGAGGATCAGTCTAATGACCATCTGCCAGAAGGGTTGAAGAATTGGGCATTCCCACCAGATGTGTGTCATGGTGCCGGGTGCCTGTCTACATCTCCAACACTCGGCTGGGCAGGATTGATGGATTGCGTGAAGTCGGGTCGGAACCCAGTACCATCTTGATATAATTTTGTAGTTGGTGTCCTGGGCCCTGTTGGAGATGGAGAGTTTGTGGCATAGTTCAAAGTAATTTTCCCAGTCCCCTGTACTATAAGTCGTGTCCAGTTCCCTGTGCCACGCTTCTATGTATGGAAGTGTGTTATCGGCCCTTTTGTTTAAGTATAGTGCATATATTGCGGAGATTGGTCTAAGGGTGGGGGCTGGAGCTATGCACATCTATTCAAAGGGGGTTCCCTCTCTATGAAGTTGCATACTGGATTTAATACTCTGATAGAAGTGTTTCAATTGGGTGTATTCCCATTTGGAGCAACTGGTTAGTTGTTGTTGTGAGAGTAGATCTTCTAAGGGGGAGATACCTGTGTCTTGCAGTATGTTTTTAAAGAGAAGTGGGTTGTCTAACCTTAAGGGTTCAAGAAAAGCAGTAGACTCCCCTGAGGGGGAACTCCGGATTGTCAGTGACCGGTGTGAGAGGGCCATTGCAGTCATAGAGACGATAGTCCTTGGGAGCTTTGTTAAGGGTTCTTAAGATCTGTTCTGTGACGTACGGCATTTTCGTGAGGTGGTGCTCGTGGGTGGTGTAGGTGTTTATCCAAGGGAGGGATTGAGGTGGAGTGGGTGTTTGGGCTGTTTCTATTCTGATCCATAGTTTCTCTTTCTTGTGGTGGTACATGTCTAGTATACGAGCATAGACTATGGGATAATAGTATCCCTTACAGTCGGGAAGGCCAAGGCCACCCTGCAACTTCCGACGGAAAAGCGTGTTTTTCCGCTATTCTCGGGGGGGAGGAAGACCATAGGAAACGACTCAGAATACTAGATAAATTATTGAAGAAAGAGGACTTGAGTGTCAGAGGGATAGTTTGGTAGAGAAATAGCAACCGAGGGAGGACAGTCATCTTTAGACAATTTAGTCTACCTATCCAAGACATTTTTTTGGGATTTCCATTTGGAGAGATCTACTTGGAGAGTACGAAGGAATTTGCCATAATTAAGGGGGAAAATATGATCAAAATCCGCAGGGATCGCTGTGCCTAGGTAGGTAATGACTTCGGTCTGCTAGGTCGCTAAGTCGAAAATGGTCTCTGATTGATTTTACAAGGGCTGGTTGTAGCCTATACTCATTGCTACTGATTTTGACATGTTTATTTTATGGTTGCTAAAATGTCTGAAGGTTGAGAGTGTGGTCATAATGTGGGGGATGGAGGAAACGCCGAATACTTGTGTTGTCTGCCCCCAACTCAGATACCCTCTATACCCGGGTTAGACCAGATTGCGATAAGAAAATGTTCTATGACTAGTGCCTTGAGGAGAGGGGAGTGGGGATAAGGTGCCATTTACCCTGACTTGGGCCTGCGGGTGGTCGTACAGAGCCTTGATACGAGTTAGCATTGAAGGGCCCAGACCCAGTTGCGACAGAGTGGCCTCGAGGAATCCCCAGTCCACCCGGTCAAAAGCCTTCTCCGCGTGGGAAAAGGTTTTTAGTGTGTTATCCCTAGCTTCCCTGGAGGGGATAAATCCAACCTGGTCTAGGACTAGGGATCCCAGGAGCGGTGCCAGACGATTCGCAATAAGTTTGGCATGGTGCAATGGTGTCTTGTAACACTTTATAAAACAGGGCCGTATATCCATCCGGGCCTGGGCTTTTGCCTGAGGGGAGGTGTTTAATGACATGTGCCAGCTCTTCTGTAGTAAAGGGGGCCTCTAGAGCTATCCGTAGGGGACAGTGTCAGGAGTGCAGTTGCCTTAATATATTCGGGTAGTGATTGTGTGGGAACTGAGAATGTGGTTGAAGGTGGAGGTAGGTTATAGAGAGACTGATAATAGGAAGTGAAGGCTTCTGCAATGTCTTCTGTTGTATGGACCTGTGTGCCTGCAGAGTTTTTGATTGCTGAAATATACGTTGATGCCTTTATTTCTTTGAGGGCTCTAGCTAGGAGTCTCGTAAAATGAGTGTGAGCACAATTGGCGGATCCTTTGTTGCTTGGCTTCTAGGATAGAGTTAATTTCATGCCTAGCTACCGTTAATTCTCTTAACTTTGCCAGTTGGAGCGTTCGTTTGTGTTGCAACTCCAGTACCTGTGTGTGTTTTAACTCAGTTCCTTTTTACGTCAATGGGAGCCAAGTCTGCAATTACAACGAATGGCCTCTAGGTGCGGCTTCAGAGTAGCTCGAGAGTGACTGCCCTTCTCCTTAAAAGTCAGGTATACCATGCCTATTAAAGTAAATATCATGAAAATATTATTCATGAAATAATTCTGGAAACACTTTTCTCTACTTTAACTTTTCTAATGCTACTTTTATTGCACCTAGAAATGTAAGATAACGTTGACAACTGGGTGATAGCAGTTGGGGGTGACGTTGTCCAATAAGTGTAGCAATTGTCACAGAGATGTCAATTTATTCATATTGATTGATGGATAGTTAGATATGCAAAAACAACACAATTCATCTCTAGGAAAAAATATCCTTAACTGGTATATCATGACAGATAGGCTCATGAAAGAAAGTTCTTGAATTTTAATCCCCTAGTGATGTTTACACAATAAAGATCTTTTTAACCCCTTACTTTACAATTTTACTCAGTTTTATTACTGGTTTTGCTCCTATCACTCAGCGATGGTTACCTGTGCCCACTTCTGATTCCCGTCTTGCTCTGTACGCTCGCGTGTCCCCGTCTCCTATGGCGCGCGCGTGCCGGCTTCAGGAAATTTAAAGGGCCAGTGCACCATTAATTGGCGCTGGGCTATTAAAACCTGCCTCTCCCATCACACACTGCCAGATCTTTGTGCCTGTGCCTTAGAGAAAGCTCCCCAGTGATATTCCTGCGTTCCGGTGTGTTTCTGCTCCAAAGTTCCAGCATGTTCCTGCTCCTGAGTTCCTGTGTTTCCGCATGTTCCTGCTACTGTGTTCCCATGTCCCTGCGTTCCTGTGTCCCGTGTGCCTGCGTTCCTGTTCCCGTCTGCCTGGACCTCCCGTTGCTGACCTCGGATTGGACTTGACCTTCCATCTCTGCCGCCTGCCCTGATTCTGTGCCTGAATCTGACCATGAGACTCCTGCTAAGGTACCTCGACTTTGGCTGCCACTGCGGGCTAGTCGCACACGTGGAACAACCTGGTAGTATCCTGCTGCAGCAAGACCATCCTGCTTTGCGGCAAGCTATAGTGAAGACTAGGTGCCACTTAGATTACGGTCCTGGGTGTCGGTTAGTACCACCTCCCGTGGTGGTCCATGGGATCCACTCATCCCGAGTCCTGACAAAGACATTATCTGTCTGTAGCTTGTAGATTAAGTCTCTGCACACTGATGCTTTCTGACAGGAAGTGCCTGTGTCTGAGCTGTTCTTGTAATGCAGGGAGGAGGGTCAGTAGGCAGAGAGCACTGCAGTGTGCAGACAGGAGAAGTTATTCATGAGAAGAATCTGACTATAGTCAGAAGATTTACAGTTGTATCTCAACCAAAACTGTGTACACCAGAATTGATAGAGACAGGTTGGAATTATATCTGTGAAATGCTGTATTTTTGTTAATAACAGTGAATTACAGAATGTGTTATTTTGTTATACTGAGTACATTTAAGAATCTTGTCTTTGTTGGAATACCCCTTTAAGCACAAGGTTGATGTAAGCAAGAACTTTTATGTTAATTACCAAGAAATGTTCCTTAAAGTGAATGTATAGCAGAGCAATGAGCTGATGGTTTGGTTCTTAGATGGTTGCAATCTAATTTTTGTTTTAACTTGCCATGCCACAGTACTCTTTTTTTAGTACTCTTTTTGCGGAACAGCCAGTGATTGGTTCTTTTAATCACCTCATGGAAAATCAATAATAAAAAAACAATCCTATTATGTGCCGTGGCCACTGTATGTGTAATAAAACGGAGGTCTGGAAGCGTTGTGTCACTATGGCAACGGTTTATCTCATACAATTTTCTTGAATGACTTCTCAGACGGCAGCGTAATGACTACACTAAGTGAATCAAAGGACGAGCAGCTCTCATGGCCATGCAGATGTGTATATACAAAGCCAGCAATATATATAAAAACGTGCAGAAATACAGAGCTATACACAAAATTTTTGTACAGAAAGGTATACCTTGGAGGGCTTCATTCAGATCTGGTTTGTCTCCTCCGTTTTAAGGATTAATCAGGATGATACCTGGATCCTTCTTACAAAGGAGGGCTTAGACGTATTCCACTGCATACAAATGTTGCCGCGTTCCTTCCCTTCACCTGAAAGCCAGTGATTGGCTGATGCCAATGTATGCACGACATACATATATATGCGGAGGTCGGGTAGGGATGAAATACTTTACATCCATTCCCCTTCGACTCTAAAGGCCTTGTTGTGTACCGCAAAAATGTGATGTGAACCTAGGCTTAATGGTTTGGGATGCCTTCTACACCTTGACTAATGAGGGTGAGGGCCAAAGTAGAAAGAAGTCAAGCTTAGCAGGGAGAAACTATATTTTTATTTATTTTTTTGTCATAAACTTTTCCAAATAATAGATGTTGCCACTGTACAGTCTAATATTGTAGATTTATCATTAGCAGTGGTCTCTATTGTAATTTTAGACAAGATTAGCAAGTCTGCTCTATAGTCTTTCGACAAAGAGTCGGAGGAGTCCCAAAAGCATGTGTATGCATGACTGTACAAGAGGATAACTCTATGTAATTAACTACTGCAGGCTATATATAATGTGCCAGTGCGGCACAGACTACTCCACACCACCCAAACTCACTTGGCCAAGAGGTGGCATGCGCCAGCCTTGAAAACCCACCACTGGAATCTATTTTCTGCCTATAAGGCGCACCGGATTATAAGGCGCACCATCAATAAATGCCTGCTAAAATGTCACATATAAGGCGCACCGGATTATAAGACGCATCTGATTGTAAGGATGAAAGGATGAATGACCAGCAGGTGGCAGACCTGTGCACAGTTCAAGGCAGCTGTTGTCTGTAAGTACGGTTCATATATAAGGCGCACCTTTGATTTCTGAGAAAATCAAGAGGATTGTTTGTGCACCTTATAGTCCGAAAAATATGGTACTGCTGTTTCCAGACTAAAGAAACTTTGCCATAACCTTGTGTGTCAATTCCTGGATTTTATTTCCAATCTATAAAACCGTGACTCACAATCGTAACTCTTACTAAAGTCGTGTAACGGCCATATATGCTTCGTTTTATGAGACGCTACAAGTCACTTGAATGAATTCAATGTAATCAAATGGGTTTTCAAAGCTAAATAAAACAGCCTTTAAGAGGATGCCAGGCTATAAATATCTCCAGTCTAAGCTTCTTTGTCCTGGAATAGAAGATTTGCTATAAAGTTGAAGAAAGTTTTGTTACCATGATAAGATTCAAGTTTATTTAAGCTATTAACACTTATAACCATTTATAATATCATGTCCCAGGAACATAAGGACAGCTTATAAAGTGAACGGAGACAGAAAAGACCGCTTAATGCTCTCTGACATGAACGTTCGGGCTAAAGTTTATTCCAGGCGTGCTTTGGGACTATTTAAAGGTATATGTGTTTTGCAATGCCCATATAAAGTAGAGAGGAGCTCCTTCTGATAGATTCATTTAACTACTAAAGTGTTAAAGGGAGTCTTCTAGCTTCCAAACCACCACACAAATAAATACAGCATCGCTTGGAGCAATTTATAAGTTTTCCAGACATAACTTTTCTATTTCCCAGCAATTTGTAATTTCAGGGAAAAAGTTCAGAGTACTAGAGCACATATCTGCACCCAGTTGCATTTTTCTATGCTGCCATTGCACATGCGCAAGAACTTACCCCTTGAACAGCCAGCAGGATACTATTGCGGCTGCGAAAGGCACAAGTTCTCACGATATTTCCACACAGCCATCTGACTTTACCGGCTGTCTCAGCGCAGTGGGGAGGGACGGTGGAGTGAATATTGAGCAGGCAGGGGGTGTGCATAATTAGAGAACGGTGGAGCCATGAGGCACTCGGGTGACGTGAGCCTGAGTGCCCCAGGCTCATTTACATAATTTTATAAAGTTGTTTTCTCTGGAACCTAGGAGCCTGAAATTAGCTGCCAACGATGCTATCATCCCCTAGAGCAGTGATGGCGAACCTATGGCATGGGTGCCAAAAGTTGGCCCCCATAGCCCTTTTTGTGGGCTCTCAGGACATTACCTCATCATATAGTTTGCCAGAAGGACTGCAGGGATGCTACAATGATTCCCCTCTATCTTTAAATGCTATTGGTGTCCTAAAAATGAAGATACTGTTGGAAGCTGTTGGCAGTACAGGGAGCCATAAGCTACTGTTTAAATTGCAATGTTGGCACTTTGCTTTAAATAAGTGGGTTTTGGGTTGTAATTTGGGCACTCGGTCTCTAGAAGGTTCACCATCACTGTCCTAGAGGTAACAAGCATGCATAAGAGGTCGGTCTACCATTGGCAATCTGGTGGTAGATGTCCTTTAGTAGAACTCCTTTAAAGGGAGCCTGTCAGCAGGAAAATGACTTAATAAACCACTACCAGTATGTTGTTAAGTAGCTCAACAACTTCCGGATCATGTTTCTTTCATGACTCAGTTTCGCACAGAAGTCAAGCTCTCTCTGCTGAATCTGACTTTCCGGCATTTAGGAACATAAGTATCAGGTCTTCAGAAGTTTTGTGCATGGTGTCAATCACAGCAGAGAGAGAAGGGGGGTTGGGGTTGGGAGAGCTTGACTTCAGTGCTCAACTCTCCAACTCCATGAGTATATAACCAATTTCCCACTTCACAACTGATTTTCTGGAAGATGCCACCACACTTGAACATGAAAGAAACATGATGTAGAAGGTGTTGTGCTGCTTGACAACATACTGGTAGTGGTTTTCTAGGTAAACATCTACTGACAGGTTCCCTCTAAGCATTGGTCTCCCCTACTATACAAATCCTCTTCTCTCTGCATCACACCGACTACTATGTTAAGTATAATTTACATACATTGCATCAATTTTTGATTGCCACTGAAACACAACAGCTTGCAGTGAGATGAAAAAAACACGTAGAACAAATATCCAAATTTAATAGTCATATAGTTTTAGAATAAACTAACATTATTCTCCAAGTAAAGCAATAATTTGAGGGGTGGGGGGGTCACTTTCGATAAAATAAACGTGAGACTTTTTGATAAATAGCACCGGACAGAATAACACAAATGATAAATACTCCCCGTTGTCTTTATATTCAGGATAAATAATAAATCAGCACAGAAGATCAGAGAATGTCTGAATGTGACACTAGTCTGGGGTTTTGGTGTTTAGGAACTATGCCAGCAGACGACCGAATCCAGATCTGGAAGTGCAGAGACGCAGTAAACATGCTCCACAGACTGTGCCCTAGTTAGTGTTTGTTGCTCATCCCTGCCTGTGCCCTCGCTCTAAGACCAGAGGATTCTAACCCTATTCCCGTGGACTATGCTAATCCCCAGTTTGTGACAGATTGTTGGCCGGGATTCAAGCAGCGCTCATAATGGATGCCAAGAAAGACGTTTAATCAGCTTCTGCTCTGTGTTCATCCAATGCACTAGTTTCTAACCTGTAGATACTCCGGATTGTACTATAGCCTGTAATATCCACTGCTCTACTGACCATCAACTCCACTTAAAGTTAGACTATTATGAACTTTAGGTCATGGACATACTTCATATCTACAAGACTCACTAAACCGTTTCATTTGAAAGCCTACAATATCTAGTAATCCTATTTCATCAAAAGCATTATGTACAAACAAAATACTTCATATATTCATATACCGTCCTCAAAGTGACAAACATGCATGCTTTTTAGATAGCAGAGACAATAAAGGGGTAGCTACCAACTTTGCACAACTTTTACATGGGACATGTACATATTTTCATGAGAGGAACAAGGTCCAAGTGTGGAGAGCTCCACTAATCACTAAAAGTAAGTGGCAGAAATGCTGGCGGCTCTTACCCCTTTTTTTTCTGATCTGTTCCAGAGAAGAGCCGAGTCCTCTATGGCCCTGAAGACTTACTAGAGATCAATACATTGCTTATTACACTTATAAAGAGTTCTGGATAGTTTAAAGATACATTCACACGGTCGTTGGGGGAGGTATATACGGTCGTTATATATATATATACGTCCCCCATTAGCCGGCAATGGGCGCACGGGGCCATGCAGAGCGGTACGATGCTGTACGTGGACCGTTCCGTACCTGGGGAAAAGATGGGACATGTCCTATCTTCCCTGTAATAAGGCGCCGCCCCCTATCATGTGTGCCTGCCATGCAACTGTACGGCGGGCACACATTCTTCTGAATGCAGCCTAAGACTGTATTTATAGGTCACATGTAGAGATGAGCGAACATGCTCGTCCGAGCTTGATGCTCGTTCGAGCATTAAGGTACTCGAGACGGCTCGTTGCTCGGACGAGTATTTCCCCTGCTCGAGATCGAGCATTTAATTAAAAAAACACAGTGAAGAACAATGAAGAATAGAATAAAAACAGTGAACACAGTGAACACAGGATCATTTAAGTGAAAAACACAGTAAAGAACACAGTGAAGAATAGATTACAGATGTTCGGCACATCTGCTTACTTGTCGGGAGATACGCGCGGAACCGTGCGAACAAAATAGTATGTGAAGAACAATATATATGTGTGAAGAAGACATTGCAGAACACGGTGAGCAGGACAGAGACAACGAGGAGCAGCACAGAGACACCGGGGAGCAGCACAGAGACACCGGGGAGCAGCACGAAGACATGGGGCAGCGGCAGCACGAAGACATGGGGCAGCGGCAGCACGGAGACATGGGGCAGCGGCAGCACGAAGACATGGGGCAGCGGCAGCACGAAGACATGGGGCAGCGGCAGCACGGAGACATCAGGTAGCGGCACGGAGCAGCACGGAGACATCGGGGCACGGAGACATCGGGGCACGGAGACAGCGGGGCACAGAGACAGCGGGGCACAGAGACAGCGGGGCACGGAGACAGCGGGGCACAGAAACAGCTGGGCACGGAGACAGCGGGGCACAGAGACAGCGGGGCACGGAGAGAGCGGGGCACGGAGAGAGCGGGGCACGGAGAGAGCGGGGCACGGAAACAGCTGGGCACGGAGACAGCGGGGCACAGAGACAGCGGGGCACGGAGACAGTGGGGCACGGAGACAGCGGGGCACGGAGACAGCGGGGCATGGAGACAGCGGGGCACGGAGACAGCGTATCTCCCGACAAGTAAGCAGATGTGCCGAACATCTGTAATCTATTCTTCACTGCGTTTTTCACTTAAATCATCCTGTGTTCACTGTTTTTATTCTATTCTTCACTGTTCTTCACATCTGCTAACTTGTCGGGAGATAATATACGCACGGAACAGTGAAGAATAGATTGCAGATGTTTGCATACATCTGCTAACTTATCAGAAGACATTCTTTTTCAATTAAATAACACATTTTATTCCCGAACCATGGTCCCTTTGAAAAATGCTCGGGTCTCCCATTGACTTCAATGGGGCTCGTTACTCGAAACGAGCACTCGAACATCTGGAAATGTTCGGCTCGAGTAACGAGCACCCGAGCATTTTAGTGCTCGCTCATCTCTAGTCACATGTCAATACTAATAGAAACTACAAGTGATATTGTTTAATAAGGAAAAGCAGCATCAACCCATTTCATATCAATTTGGATGAATTTGTGATAAAATTGGGCATGCAGGCAGTCCCTGACTTACAGACAGACCTCTCTGCCCACTGTGACCTCTGGTGAAGCTCGATGCTGGTAAGTTATTGAACTTTAGCCTCAACATAAGATTTACGAAAAGGACTGTGGTGAAGCTTTATAGTTAATGCTTGTTCCCATGACAGCACAAAATTAGGAAAATCCCATTGTCACAGGGATGTAAAAAAATTTTTAGTTTGGATTTATTCTTACAAAATATACCTGTTACAAGAAACAAATTGAACAGGTATTCTCTATACATAACACTGGTGTAGCCTGCACTGTCTCAGGAAAATACGTATATGAATACAGTTCTGGTTCTACTTGGACACTGGGTCTTTCCAGAAGAAAAAGTAAAACTGTTTCCATTGCTGCCATATAAAAAGGCCCCCAGACACTATTTTTGGGTGCAGTACCTCTTGGTTACAGATTGTTGACTGCCAGACAAGCCTCTTTGGTGAACACATTTTGCCAAAACAACAAACTTTGAGAGATGGCCAATCATTGGACTGACATGGGAGAAGCAGGCTGCTTGTATTGTCAACTTGGCCGTCATCTAGGCCCTTCTGACCTAGGTGTAGGTAGCGGTGGTTATGTGAGGGCACACAAGTACATTGAATGAGCTCTAGACAGATGAACAATGGAGAAGATTGTTTGATTCATCGACAACTAGCTCCCAGAATTAGGCTGTTCACCATCCAGACACAGGTGGCACCTTAATTCCTCATTAGTGTCTCTGGCCAAACCATTTCCAGAAGAAATTTTACGCCCAATATGTTTTCTATTTTGAAGATAATGGGGGTCATTTACTAAGGGCCCGGTTTGCATTTTCCCGACGTGTTACCCAAATATTTCCGCTTTGCGCCGATTTCCCCTGAATTGCCCTGGGATTTTGGCGCACGCAATCGGATTGTGGCGCATCAGCGCTGGCATGCACGCGACGAAAATCGGGGGCGTGGCTGATCAAAAACCCGACGGATTTGGAAAAACCGCTGCATTTTAAAAAAAAAATCCGTCGCAGAGCTTGCACTTACCTTCACTCAGCCCGGCTCGGTGAACTTCAGCGCGTTCCGATGCTTTTCAGTGCAGCAGCGCCACCTGGTGGACAGCGGAGGAACTACCGTAATGAATCCCGTCCGGACCCGAATCCAGCGCAGAGAACGCGCCGCTGGATTGCGAATGGACCGGGTAAGTAAATCTGCCCCAATGTTCCGTTTTCCTTTACTTTCGTTGGTTTTATGAACAAGACACCATAACTACTGCAGAATGAAGGCCATGTCGTGTTTTGCGAACGTTGGTTGGTTTCCAGTATGAAGGCCTCATGGTGAGAGCTTTAATTCTGCCTTTGTCAGTCACAAGTAATAGAGATAAGAGGGACACCAATAGCATAGTGATATATATGCAGGTCATCCGCTCGCCACACGTGTTGCCTCTCATGGGGTTCTCCTTAGTGCTTTTCTAAAGGATAAAGTTTGCCCACACACAGCCGATTGACAGCCTCCTCTTGAATAGATTTATACTTTTGTGTCAGTATTGTAACCCCTTGTCTGTATTAGGATTGCATTCAGATTTTGATTCCAAAAAATAAAAAGCATGATTTGTGAGACTAAACCACCACTCTAGAAAACCCAAAATATTTGCTACATGCGTTTAGCATCAGTACATGTTGGTTGCACAGAATACTCTGCAAGAATAACCCATATAGGAGGTTTATACGTACATAGTGGGCATGCTATACCCTCCACTCTACTAAGACCACTGGGAATCACAGGACTACAGACTACCGTAAGTGGGTAATAGTTGTGGTGGCATTGTGTTGCCCAATGAAGAATCGGTACTTTATAAGTACTATTTGTAAAACTCTATAAAACTGCCTCATGTTTACTGAAAAAACAGAATGTTCCCTTTAACTCAACCTTCCCCGTCGCCACTACCTGAGAAATGTGCAAGAATATCTCTATGGTAAACCACAAAGTGAAGCCCAAAATAAGTTTCCAGTTCTTCACACAGCTCAAAATTTTCTTTGGCTTCAAGTCAGGGATAAAGAGGATATTGTGCTGATCCTCAAAGAGCGATACAAAGACATATACTGACATGGCGTTAACCTCTTCATGCAATGTCGCTGCGTCTCTGAGAACAGAGACTAATCGTCTTCTCATCTCTCATTTCTGGCTTTATGTAGTTATATTGATTTTTTTTTTTTTTTGCTTATTACCATAGCCAAGATAGATGCTCATATATATACTAACTGGTAACAGACAGACTGTCTGGGGTTGTACTACAAATCTACATCACATGTCATATTAGCCAAGATGAATGGGCAAGTGTATGAGCAGTAGTCATGCTTATCCCGGAATACCCAATTATCATCATGTCCTCCAGGACAAATATACTGTCCTGTAAGGATGTATTGTTATCTGTAGGATAGTTTATCAGCGTGATCAGTGGGGTGTGACATTAGTTGTCTGCGCCATTCAGAAGTTGGAAGCAGAGGTCTCCATCCAGTAGCTGTTTCGAGGGAACAGCACAAGTAGAGATGTCGTTCTTCAGCATAACCAGCGTAAATTATACTTCTGCTTCTGGCTCTATCAATTGTATGTGTTCTAATATGCAGAGGCTGTTAAATGATAGGCGTGGGGTTCGGTTATCAGACCTAATTGATCTCTACGGAGCACGTTCATCTCTAGGACACAGAACCCGCCGCTGTCCTGAGCACTTACTTGTTTGTACTTGTGTATAATTGTTTGTACAGATGAACGAGACATGTTCAGTTTTCTGAAAATAGCACAGGAGGATGAACCAGACTTGTGCAAGTCCACAATTCTCTTCCTGATATCTTGGCTGATTTCTTTAGACTTTCCCATGATGTTACACAAAGAAGTAGTGTGTTTCAGGTATGTCTTCAAATGCATCCATAAATTTGTCTCTAATTAACTTAGATATTGCCAATAAAGAATCAGAAGCTTCTAAAAATATGGGCTTTTTCAAATTGTTTAAAAGCATAGTAATCTCAGTGTATGTAAACGTCTGCAGAAAGTCATAAAAATATCTTTAAAAAAATCTCTCTTTCATTATTCTTTTGGCAAATAGAAATAATTTTGGTAATCCTAACTTACCTAAAATTGGAACGGTTTATTCTGATTTTATGTCAGATATTAAGAAAAATGTGCATGTGTGTCTTTTTATATGGTAAATGTAAACATCTGGTTTCAACTGTAGTGTCCTACTACACAGACACAGATCCTCCTGCTCTATAACATGCTGTGTACAGATTGTAGACTCAGCTCCTCTGGTTCCATACCTTACTAACTGCAGGTGAGATATCACGTAAATCAAACACATCAATTTCATGTTAAACATTTTAGTACATGTCTTTATTTATACAGTATGTTCTATTCACAAAATCACAATCTATGTGACAATATAAGGCATTCTGGCCTCAGGTGCTGGAAAGATGTGGATAATACATGACAGTGGCCTCAACTTTCTCAAGTCTTGAAAATTTGCCATCTTCCAAGAAGACATTTCTGTTTATGAAGTGACTGAAACCTCAGGGAAAATAGAGGATTTGGACAAATAAGGAAAGTTATTATGAGACAGAGACGGCACAGAATGGAATCTTATCCTAGAGATTCACCTCCCTAATCTTTACACTAACTGGTAACCTCAGCTGACCTGTGGCCTCAACAGTTGGCATTGAAAGCGGGGGCAGCAGCTGGTCATGCCCCTTCTCATTACTGCTGGGATTACTAAATGATATTCTCCAGGTAGATCCAAAGTCTTGTCTTTATATCCTGCTGTTCTTTAGTTAAAAACAAACCAGATTTTACAGTGTGATAGGTGTAATTCAGAACTCGGTGAAACATGAATAATTGAACTAAGCAAATGCTCTTATCCAAAAGTTCTGCGCTTCTACACAACCCTCTGAATTATACATTCTCTTACCAGAGGAGACAAAACTGCTCAACAATTGGAGTAAATGTTTAGTATGACTCCAGATGACTATAAATTCTGCTTGTTTTCTGCAATACAGATTCCCATAGAGCTATTGGGGGGATTTAACAATGTGTCTCAGGTTCCCTCAGTTTCTAGCTGGAAAACACTAGTCTTTTTCTGCGCCAGATTTATCACAGTGATGATGAATTCTGGTGCAGTATAAGACTGTCGGTTCCTACTTTAAGTTGGTCTAAACTGTGCGCCAACATTTTTGCCGCAAGCTATGCCCCCTTTCTCGCGAGGCCACATCCATCACACAGATGTCACGCCCCCTAATCGGACAATTCAGGAAACTGTCAAAAAGACAGTCTAAAAGCCTTAACTGTGGTGCAAGGCATTTTAAACAGTGTTTTTGCGCAAATACGATTCATATCTTTAATATGCAACCAAAAGCATCAAAAAGAGGGGAATCTGAAGTGACACTCCCCTTGTGGCCTCTAAAAATGACTCAACTGAGGGGAAAAAAATAGTCTTCTCAACTCATTTGTACAGGCAGTCCCCGGGTTACTTACAGGTTCTGTAGTTTTGTTCTTAAGTTGAATTTGTATGTAAGTCGAAACTGTATATTTTATAATTGTAGCTCTAGACAAAATTTCTTTTGGCTTAATTACAGACACCTGTGATAACTGTTATAGCTGTTTATTGTAGCCTCGGGCTAAATTACAGTAAATTACCAACATCCAGAGGTAACTAGGGGTCGTCTGTAAGTTGGGTGTTCTTAAGTAGGGGCCGCCTGTATATGAGATTAGAAAGGAGTTTTTATGGTTGAGCAGGGAAAATTTCTCATAAAAGAGGCAGTTCTATAAAGGACATTTCATACACAAGCTGAATGCACAGATGGGGAGTGAGTTGATGGACTAAAATATGGTGGCAGAGGCCCTTTAAATGGGTTGTCCGGAATTTTGAAAATAGTCATATATTGCTTTAAAAACATCTTATATTTACGTCCTTTGGCACTACCGTACACCCGCGACAGCATACGGTTTATGTACAGAGGCTGGCAGTGTCATTCCGACCACATCTGCGCACCTGCCACCCCATTAGTTACAGTAAGTAGCAGGCATGGGGCAGTGGTCCTGACTTACAGCACCCTGGAATCTCAGGTATCTGACATATAAATAGGGAATGCCCCTTTAAGTATTCAATACAATTTTAATGGTGCAAAAAAAGTAGCAAATAATGAATAAAAAGAATAAAAAGTTCATGGATAACAAAACTAAGAAGATTAGCACAGTCACAGTGTCTGGATCTATGAGTAATGTCCCTGGTTTATCATACTTGAATTTGATGGTTGATTTCCTTTAAGCTAAAAGGACATACAAATAGATATACAGGATATTTAATAGTCATACACTTTGCTTGTTAAATGGGGAAAGATATTTTTGGCTGCATAAGAACATTGTGATATCAAGACATTTTCAGAAATATATGAGAGATCAAAGCTGCAAGTATTACTGTAAAAATAAATATGTTCTGAAGCTTTTCCAGCAAAAATAAACCTATGACTGCAGCCCTGTCACAGTATAAAGCAAATTACAGGACATACAGTGCGGGAGAGTCTATCTTTAAAGAGGACCTGTCACCCTGAAAAAGTGCACTAGGATCCGCTTACTAAAGTAAGCAGCATCTAGAGCTGAAACAGATGCAGCAATGTTACACTGCTAGCGTTATCGGAACCCTCCGATAACGCTAACACTGCCACGCTGTACACTAGAAACGCCGTACCGCTCTCAAAGCACTCCGGTGTATTCATAAGGGGACGGGTTTTAGGGCAGGTTTTGGGGCAGTTACAGCTGCCATATGGAGCAAGTGGGGCAGTCCGGGGATGCGGCAGCGTCCCGGACCGCCCCCTCATGAATATGCCGGACTGCTTTGAGAGCAGTCCGGCGTTAGTACTGTACAGCGCAGCAGTGTTTGTTAGTGTTATCGGAGGGTTCCGATAGTGTTTACAGTATAACATTGCTGCGTCTGTTTTTGCACTAGGGGCTGCTTACTTTACTAAGCAGCTCCTAGTGCACTTTTTCAGGGTGACAGGTCCTCTTTTTAGGTACATTCACACAGCCGTATGCAGCCGGGCGGTTGGGCATACCGCTGTCCACTGGAGAGGAGGAGGGGTGACCCCTTCATATAGAAAAGCGCTGCATGGCCACACACACGGGGAAAGATAAAGCATGCTCCATCTTTTCCCCGTGTACGGCGCGGAACAGTGTCAGACATGCCACTGGGCCGCAATTGCTGTATATGGGGACGTATATGGCAATATATAGACCCCGTCTGCATGTACCCCAACTTAGACCAAATTTGGATAACTTCAAAATCTCGAGAAACAATACAGGCAGTCGTCCCCGATTACGTACAGGATAGGTTCTGTAGATTTCTATTTATTTTAAATTTATATGCAAGTAAGGGAAGGTAAATGTTTTTTCATCCCGGTGACAATTGGATTTTCTAAATTTTGTGCTGTCATGCGAACAAGGATAAATAATAAAGCTTCATTGCGGACATCTTACATAACTCTTACAATTGGCCATTGTCATAGCATCCAGAGGTCATCTGTAACTAGGGGTCATGTGTAAGTGTTACACTGTGCAAGGAGCAATTCTCCTCCCACCATGTGCAAAATCTTCCTCTGCTGCAGTGATATTACAGCAGCAAGTGGGTGGGGGGAAGATGAGACAGTGTAACAGTGTGTGATGCTGCAGCACGGAGGGGCTCTGGTAACATCCCCAGAGCCCTTTGGAATCATTAGCATAATTTTAAAAGGTGATTTTAGAAGGAAGGAGGCCTAGTATAAGAAGATTACCACAGTCACAGTGCCCCTGGTTTATCATGCCTGATTTTGATTTCTTTTAAGGGCTCATTCATGTCCGCTCTGCATCCATAAAAAATGCAGATGTATGATGTCAGCATCTGTTTTTTTCATATCCGCAAAAAGAAAACAAACAAAAAAAACCCAGGTGGGTTTCTGATCAACTATTTGCCCTGCCCACTGCCCAATTGGTTGCCTAGCAACATTTGAGAAAAGAGGAACCACATACAGATGCCATCCATGTGCTCATCCGTTTTTTTTTTGCAGCTCCATTGACTTCTATGGAGGTCCGTGGTCTGCATCTGAGAAAAAATAGTGCATGCTGCAATTTTTTTCTCATTGTCCGCACAACCATAAAAAAAACAATATATGAACAGACCCATAAGAATCAATGGGTCAGAATGCACAGCATGCGGACTTCAAAACCGCCCGTGTGAATGAGCCCTTAGTCTGGGACTGCCTGTATTAATGCAATACTGTAACAAATAATAACTTTTAGGTGGCCGCACTGTGAGGATAGACATGGCATGATAGAGTATCACACAATTCACAGATTTTAAAAATCTGACATCTGGCGACACACATGATCGACAGTGAGGAGAGGTAAGGAAGCGTACACATCCCAAGGGGCTTGCACTGAACTAAACCTAAAATAAATTATTACATGTAGCGAAGGTGGAATATCCTAGATTTTAGATGAGAACAGGCAGATGAGAGATTTCACTGCAGACAGCAGGCGTTTCATTGCAAGGATTGGGTTTATAGCTCATTCACACAATATGACGCAGACTCCTGTCCCATTCATCTGTCACTGTCCTATTCACCTGAATGGAGCCTGCAGAAACCACGTGTACACTACACCAACAACTCTTTTTAGATATACAGAACAAAAATTTCTGCAACTAAACTGCCGCATGTGTATACCACAAAACATCCTAAAGGTGCACAGGGCAGTGGAAATCAGCCGTGTACCGTACGTTTTTTAGACAGGTGGCAGGCGGCTACACCAAACGCAATACTTTACAATGGATCAATGTTATTTTAACGGACCTTGCAGCCAATCAAGACTATAGTTTGAGGATTACATGATCAATGGATGCCAGAATGAGGCAAATCTGCCTTGGAAAAAACTGAAAAATATTCCAAAAGGTTCCAATATTAGGCTTAAAAGCTCTGAATGAAGCTTATATCAGCCCTTTTAGTATAGTATAATATATTATTTGGGTGAGCAGTCTTTTCCACGACTGATCAGGAAAGGGTTACTGACCTGTTTTAGCCTCACTGGAAATTCTTTCCCAAATCTTTCCCATAGAGAAAACAGGTAAAAGAGTTCTACAGGACACGTAGTGACTGTACGGATCGGTGTCCAGGAAAACGTAAATATTCTTAAAATATTTAACAGTACAGACACACAGTCTGGTGGATGGTTTGTACCAAAGTCCGACACACTGCAATGTATCATTAGAAGTTTTGGACCCCATAAGGGCAGAAGTTTACTAGAAGGGTGTTCTAGAATGCATTTAATGAAGAATAGAATCATCAGGTAAAGATATTAGATATCAAATCCACCATAATCTACTTATTTTATAAGTTACAGGTGAGTTTTGTAACTGAATTCTATAGAAGCAAATTTCTCTTACATCTAAGTCAGATCCGAAATTGACAGGTTTAGATTCCTTCATAATAAGCAATTGGAGCGCAGCCCATCATCATATTCTACAATCATGTAAACAAAATAATATTAAAATCTACATAATTCTCAAACGTCAGCATCTACCAGGGACCCCTCCAGGATAACCCCCTCTCATATTACATACATGACAGATTGTTGTCTACGGGCAAATTTCTCAGGAGCTCAGGAATGTGTCCATTGAATTCTTGGTTCTCTGTCATTTGCAGGTAAGAACGTGGCGAAATATTAGCAAATTTAAAATTGTAAAAACGGCGCAATTAATATTTTTGGTGGTGATCCAAGATCTTATATAGCTCAAGCACTAGAAAGGAAAGGGTTAAAAGAACACTGCAATAGCAATTTCACAGTCTGTAGAACTTTTTATAACCTAGAAGAAAATACCAAGACCCCCCTTCCAATTTACCTGTTTCTCCATGGTCTCTTTGCCCCCACTGGCGACTATGGGTGGCGGGACCCTTTCACAGCTGCATCCTTCCAACATGTACATCCCAGAGGGTCTCCCACTTTGCTCTGTCTCGAAATAGAACAGGACATTTTGGAATAGAGCGAACCACTTTTCATGCCACCTACTGGTTTCGGTCCCCTTTTTGCTGAGAATGCCCCTTTTGGTGCCCTCCTTACGGGCCACCAGGGCAAGGTACAAAGCATGTCCCTCGTTGCAGCGGACGCTTTTCTGCATGATCCTGACCTTCAGGGCATACTCCCCCCAGGAGCTCTCCCAGGGCAAGGACACAGGGCGCACCGTGGCACAATGACCCTTGAAGCAGGATGCCAGGGGGTATCAGCAATGAGTATGCACTCAGGATAATGAATGTTATAGCCTGTGCCAGGATCACTGGGTGAATGAATGAGTGCTCTTACATACAGAACCAAACATGACAGGTGCAATTCCTATGTGGGCTGTGACATCTCCTGGGGTAGGTCCCGGGGTCAGGATGAGTGCAGGTCTCTGGTGCCCTTTGCTCCTGGCAGGATGGCACTGCTCATGGTGCCAGTGTAGGGATCAGCAGGTGCTTAGCGCAGATCACACATGTACAGAGGCTCTGCCTTCTCCTCCGCTCTCTCACCAGATCCTGCTCTGTCACAAATCTTCTGCTCACATCCGGAGCTCCCTGTCATCCCACGTGTAGAGAGGCGCAGGGTCCCACTCCCAAACTTTCCTCCCTCCACCCAGATCCAGCGCTCGGCTCCGGGAGCTGCGCCTCCTGTGCGCACAGGAGATGGCGGGCGTCCGGCAGGGGGCGCTGCACACTGGGAGCAGTAATCGGCTTATAGCGCCGGCACCGTCACTACAGGGCACAGGAGGAGCCCCGCCCGGGGATGGGGCAGAAGCTACCCCCAACACTGGACCCCCATTACACGAGACCACCCCTTCACTGCCCTAAACCACCTGGAAAATCCTCCACTACCCCGGACAATCCTCCACTACCCCGGACCTTCAGAAAGAGAGCATTAACCCTTCCATTACATGAGGAGAGCAGAAATTAACCCAGTCAGTATCCCAGTCCATCACACAAATATGCGTTAACCCCTCTACTACCCTAGACCATTATACAATCTGGCATTAACCCCTTCTCTACCCTAGACCATTATACAATCTGACATTAACCCCTTCTCTACCCTAGACCATTATACAATCTGACATTAACCCCTTCTCTACCCTAGACCATTATACAAGCTGACATTAACCCCTTCTCCACCCTAGACCATTATACAAGCTGACATTAACCCCTCCACTACTCTAGACCATTATACAAGCTCACATTAACTCCTTCACTACTCTAGACCGTTATACTAGCTGACATTAACTCCCTCACTACCCTAGACCATTATGCAAGCAGACATTAACTCCTTCACTACCATAGACCATTATATAAATAGGCAGTAACCTCTCCACTACCCTAGACCATTATACAAGCTGACATTAACTCCTTCACTACTCTAGACCATTATACAAGTTGACATTAACCCCTCCACTACCATAGACCATTATATAAATAGGCATTAACCCCTCCACTACTCTAGACCATTATACTAGCTGTCATTAACTCCTTCACTACCCTAGACCATTATACAATCTGACATTAACCCCTTCACTACCCTAGTCCATTATGCAAGCTGGCATTAACCCCTCCACTTCTCTAGACCATATGGAAAGTAAGGACTTTGCTCTTATATAAATCTCTATTTAGACCACACATGGGTTTTTGAGAGAAATAGCTAAAATAGTCTAGAACTTAGGTCTAGAGATGAGCGAGCACTAAAATGCTCGGGTGCTCGTTACTCGAGCCGAACATTTCCAGATGTTCGAGTGCTCGTTTCGAGTAACGAGCCCCATTGAAGTCAATGGGAGACCCGAGCATTTTTCAAAGGGACCATGGTTCGGGAATAAAATGTGTTATTTAATTGAAAAAGAATGTCTTCTGATAAGTTAGCAGATGTATGCAAACATCTGCAATCTATTCTTCACTGTTCCGTGCGTATATTATCTCCCGACAAGTTAGCAGATGTGAAGAACAGTGAAGAATAGAATAAAAACAGTGAACACAGGATGATTTAAGTGAAAAACGCAGTGAAGAATAGATTACAGATGTTCGGCACATCTGCTTACTTGTCGGGAGATACGCTGTCTCCGTGCCCCGCTGTCTCCATGCCCCGCTGTCTCCGTGCCCCGCTGTCTCCGTGCCCCACTGTCTCCGTGCCCCGCTGTCTCTGTGCCCCGCTGTCTCCGTGCCCAGCTGTTTCCGTGCCCAGCTGTTTCCGTGCCCCGCTCTCTCCGTGCCCCGCTCTCTCCGTGCCCCGCTCTCTCCGTGCCCCGCTGTCTCTGTGCCCCGCTGTCTCCGTGCCCAGCTGTTTCTGTGCCCCGCTGTCTCCGTGCCCCGCTGTCTCTGTGCCCCGCTGTCTCTGTGCCCCGCTGTCTCCGTGCCCCGATGTCTCCGTGCCCCGATGTCTCCGTGCTGCTCCGTGCCGCTACCTGATGTCTCCGTGCTGCCGCTGCCCCATGTCTTCGTGCTGCCGCTGCCCCATGTCTTCGTGCTGCCGCTGCCCCATGTCTCCGTGCTGCCGCTGCCCCATGTCTTCGTGCTGCCGCTGCCCCATGTCTTCGTGCTGCTCCCCGGTGTCTCTGTGCTGCTCCCCGGTGTCTCTGTGCTGCTCCTCGTTGTCTCTGTCCTGCTCACCGTGTTCTGCAATGTCTTCTTCACACATATATATTGTTCTTCACATACTATTTTGTTCGCACGGTTCCGCGCGTATCTCCCGACAAGTAAGCAGATGTGCCGAACATCTGTAATCTATTCTTCACTGTGTTCTTTACTGTGTTTTTCACTTAAATGATCCTGTGTTCACTGTGTTCACTGTTTTTATTCTATTCTTCATTGTTCTTCACTGTGTTTTTTTAATTAAATGCTCGATCTCGAGCAGGGGAAATACTCGTCCGAGCAACGAGCCGTCTCGAGTACCTTAATGCTCGAACGAGCATCAAGCTCGGACGAGCATGTTCGCTCATCTCTACTTAGGTCCAGTTCACACAAGTACTAGAGGTTTCTATTTTGTTCCTCTGTGGTAAATTTGCAGAAAAAAAAAGTTGAATGTGACTTATTTCTGCGCCTTATAGTCTGGAAATCAACCTTTGCAATGCAACACAGAGTAATGGTTCTTTTTTTATACAAGATGTAAAAGTGTTTAAAACATTTTATATATTTTGCTCATTCAGTTTTTTTGCATTCTGTACAATTTTGGGCACTGGTGCATAAAAAGGACATAGCTAAATGAGGAATTGCAACCAAGATTATTAAAGGAAATCACTCATAGATCCTGGCACCGTGACTGTGGAAATCTTCTTATATTTGTTGTCCATGGCCTCCCTCCTTCTAAAATCAACTTTTACAATGATGCTAATGAGTTTGAAAGGCTGATGGAGGTTTAAATAGAGCCCCTCCATGCTGCAACTTCACAGGCTGTTACAATGTCTTACCCTCTGCTCCTAAAGCACTACCCCCTCCCTCTGCCTGATGTAATCTCACTGCAGCAGAGAAAGTTTCAGTACACAGTTAGAGGGGGCAGTGATCATGTGAAACCAAAGCATGGAGGGGCTCTGGTAACACCCCAGGAGTCCTTCAAGCTATTTAGCATAATTTAAAAAGTTGATTTTAGAAGGGAGGAGGCCATGGATAGCAACTATAGAAAGATTACCACAGTCACAGTGCCTGGATCTATGAGTAAGTATCCCTGGTTTATCCATGCTTGAATTTGACGGTAGATGTCCTTTTAGGGGGATTAGAATACAATGACATATTAGTGCTTATAACTTGGGGTTATTCAGTTCAGATAAAAAATTACTACGGGGTGACCGTATTACAACGTATCTGGATGAGCAGTACAGAAACCTTTCTCAATCTTTTTACATTTAGACCCATGACAGAAATTAGCGTAAATCCCCTCCAACTGCGGAAGGACAGTTTCCACATAGTGATAGACAGGGGTTCTTTACTGTAAGAGCAGTGAGACTATAGGACTCTGCCGTAGGATGTGGGAACCAGATTCTTGTGCTGGGACAACAATTTTTTTTATATTCTGAGTCGATAAGGCAGTTTTTTTCTATTATGTGCCAATTGATAGGGTTTTTTTTGTCTTTCTCTGGATCAACACTATAGGATTATGGGTTGAAATTGACAACATTTTTAAACCTTTTCTGCTGCTATATTTTACTATTGTCAAGCTCCACTGGCTTAAAGGAAACCTACCATTTGATTCTATGCATTATTAAGCAAACATAATTTGAGACTGCTGTAGCTGCACTAATGCAGGATCATATCTTGTTTAATCCCTGTGCTGAGTGGTTTTGCTGAAAAAACAAGATATGTTTCTGGATCAGTGTAGCTACAGCATTCTCAATGTATGTTTGGTTTATAATGCATCAAATTAAATGGTAGGTTTCCTTTAACTTGTAACCATGGGACCACACTGTAAAATCACACCTACAGCAGCACATTTCAAAACACAGAAATAGTCAAGACAGCAGTGGGGGAGATTTATCAATCTGTCCACGACAGAATTCTGTTCTAATTTGGACTATAAAACTGCCTGCACCACATTTATAAAGGGTTTTAGACAGTTTTCTGGCATCCCAAAAACTAGTTCGATAAAAGGGGCGTGGCGTATGAAAAGAGGATGTGGCCTGACGACAAAAAAAAAGGTCTATGCGCCAAAAATAATGCTGACTTGACAGAATTTTATCTTGGTTTTTATACTGCACCAAATTTATCACCCAGATACTTATATGAATCTGGAGCAGAATTAGAGAAGTCTAATCTTACTCTGCATTGTCTAACCAGTGATTACACAGTACAAGGATAATACGCACCGTGATGTCCCACTACAGGTGTAATAAGAGATGTCACATTACAGAGATAAAATATATACAGTGATGTCACAGTACAGGAACAATATAAACAGTGATGTCACAGTATAGTGATAACATATACAATGATGTGACATTGCCGAGATAATACACACAGTGATGTCACCATACAGGGATAATGTAGAGGGATGATACAAACAATGATGTCACAGAAAAGACATAATACAAACAGTAATGTTACAGTAAAGGTGTAATGCACATAGAGATATCAAGGCACAGAGAAAATACACATAGTGATGTCACATTAAAGAAATAATACAGTGATGTCACCGTACAGGGATAATACACAAAGCGATGTCACTGTCCAGGGATGATATCCACAATGATGTGACATTGCTGACATAATGCAAACAGTGATGTCACTGTACAGTGATATTGCACAGTGTAATATCCCAGTATAGAGATGACGCATACCGCGATGTTACAGTAAAGAAATAGTACACACAGTTATGTCACAGTACATGGATAATAAACATAGTAATGTCATAGTAGAGGGGTAATTCACAGTGTAATATCACAGTTCAGGGAGGACACATACAGCGATGTTACAGTAAATAAATAGTACACACAGTGATATCACAATCCAGGGAAAATACACATAGTGATGTCGCAGTACAGGGATATACATAGTAATGTCACAGTACAGGGATACACACAGTGATGTCACAGTACAGGGATACCCATAGTGATGTCACAGTACAGGGATACACATAGTGATGTCACAGTTATACACACAGGCACTTGTCCTGTTTTATTTGCATACAAATGCAAATAAATTTATTGCGTTGCATATCACTACAATGCAAGAAATCCAGTTCCTGTAGTGTGGCAGCCCGTGACACAGGACTCTGCATGATCTGTGATCATGGGCTGAGTGAAGGAATTAAACTTGTGGCTTTAGTAATGCAGACAGTAAAAACAAAGCTGCAAAAACAAAAAACGTCCAGGTCTTGAAGGGGTTAAAAGTATTGTATATGTGACACATTGTTCATACAAAAAAATCCATAATGGACTTTCAAAAGAATAAACATTTAGGATATGGCAGTAAACAATGAGACACAATGCAATGAAATATTTGGAATCATTAGTGGAATGCATGTGACAGGTTAGAGTCTATTAATCACTTATCATAATCACAGCATCATGACGTGTTTTGTGATCTGAGGAGCTGGGATGAGGAATAGTAACACAGTGTGAAGTGTCAATTGCATTGTCTGTGCTTTGTTAAGACTAATTGTTTAGGAAACTATCATCTAATCATCAAAAAAAGTATTATCTATTTTTCTGCAGAGCTGCTTGGATTATGTAGAAAATGATTTTCAGAAATGTTTAAGCCAGTTATCCTTTTATGGACAGTGACATCTCTGGGGTCAGGTGAGGCCAGGGGAGGGGTGCAATACTTTGCATCCGTCCTCCATGGCCTCAGCTAAGCATTTATGTCGCTCAGCAGGAGGAAGCGGGAATTAAAGGAAAAGTACCAGTAAGGCCCCATGAACACGAATGTGTAGAGAATGTATACGGCTGGCGTACACCCCCATGCATTCCAATGGGCAATATAGCCATCCATGTACATGGCCGTATTGTCAACTATACCTTACCGCAACGTACCATGAGCGGGACATATAAAAATATAAAGGATGTCCAATTTTCCACCATATTTATTTTCTGTACTACCAATAGAAGTCAATGGGAATATATAAAATATGGGCTAAATACGTACTGAATACGGCTGTGTGTATATATATACACGTATATATGTGCAGTATCCAGAACCAGTGGGAGGTGCATTCTGTCAGCCAGCCAATAGTCAGCCATCCATCATTTGCCAGCCCACCGTATTTTATATGGATATGGTAGGGGTACTGTGATATTTGGTGCAATATGTTGCCATACAGTTGCAATTCTTCTTTAATCTGGACACTCCGGAATCGCCTGGAAAAAGGACTTATAATTAGCACATCGAAGCACGAGGACATGATGTCCGGTGCTCAGGGCTGCTAGTTATTCACACTTCCTGTGTGATGTCACTTCCCTCTCCCAGCATGGAACTTATAATTAGCAGCCTGGAGTGGTGTTGGGGTTAATCCGGCAACTGGTGCTAATTTCATTCATTATTTGACAAAGTCTATTTTACGGTTTACAGTTTTCATTGACCTTGTGGAATGCTGTGCTGTTCCAAAGTGACTGAAACCCTCTGGTAGAAGGTTGTTCAGATGAATGCCAAAGGGGTGAACCTGTTAACCAAAGCAAGAGAATCTGGTCGTTCCAAGTCTGTGATTTCTAGAATATTGCATCTTTACAATATCACAAACTCATTCAACTCCTGCTAGAAGGCTGGTCGCCCTTGAAAGTCAAATACAAGAGAGGACAGGATAATGTGGAGTATCTCCATGGGTAATAGTATCACTACTGCAGCTGGAATTACTCCCCTGTTGAGTACTAAATAGGGTAAGCATCTGTCTTATCACACAGTTTCTCAATGTTGTCATTTGGACAGAAAGGGGCACATTTACTAAGGGTCCGCAGCCGCGAATCCGTCGGGTTTTTCCCGAATATTTCCGCTTTGCGCTGTATTTCACGGGATTGTGGCGCACGCGATCGCTTTTTGGCGCAATCGCGCCGACTTTCGCGCGACAGAAATCGGGGGGCGTGGCCACCGGACAACCCGAAGGATTCGGAAAAACCGCAGAATTTAAAAAGCCATTTGTGTCGCAAGATCAAGCACTCACATATAGCAGAAAAAAGCAGGTGAACTTCGGCGGACCTCGGCGCAGCAGCGACACCTGGTGAATATCGGCGCACGGACCTTAGTGAATCCCGGCAGAACCCGAATCAGCGTCGGAGAATCCGCCGCTGGATCGCGACTGGACCGGGTAAGTAAATGTTCCCCAAAGTGTTGCTATATGTTGATATGATTTGATAATGTAGTAAAACACTTTTCTAGTGGCATGATGTACCTGTTTCAAATATTCTTCAAATGTTGATTAATGGAGATTACATTATTTCTGATAAAAACAAGTCATTGTCACAGTCTATGGGGATTAGTCCCTTAGGACTAAGTAAGTGGACTCCCTGGACCACCGCGGAAGATAACAACCTTAGCCGCACCCGGGAGCGGAGCCTAAGTGAACTCCTGGTCTTCGCCAGAGCCCGCCGCAAAGCGGGTTGGTCTTGCTGCGGCGGCAGTCACCAGGTCGCTCCACGGGCGCGACTAGGCCTGCGGCGGCAGCCAAGGTGGGGACACGGGGACCACGGATGGCAGGCAGGACCACGGATGGCAGACACGTCCTCTAAAGGGCAGCTGGCAGGACCTCTGAAGGGCAGCTGGCAGGACCTCTGAAGGGCAGCTGGGATACTGGACCACCACAGGATTGCAGGACCGCCACAGGACTGCAGGACCGCCACAGGAATGCAGGACCGCCACAGGATTGCAGGACCGCCACAGGAACACGGGAATCACCACAGGAACACGGGAATCACCACAGGAACACAGAGGCGTATAGAAACGCTCAGGAAGGCTTTCACTCAGGTAGAATGACCTGAAGATCCGGCCGGTGACGCTGGGAGTCGCCAGGCTAAATAGCCGAGCCAGGAATGCCAGAGCCAATAAGGAGGATGCTTGCCCTTTAAGGCTGGGAGAAGTCCGCGCGTGCCCCCTCTAGTGGCAGGAGCACGTGACTGCATGGAAGAAGCATGCGGCCTACATGCTGGGAGCAAGAATGCAGGCCGGAGCCAGGAGAGGTAAGTGAGAGCTGAGGGAGCGGGGACCGCAGCAGCAGGCACGGGTACACCCTCAATCCGTACCGAGGATCGCGGGTGTAACCGTGACAGTACCCCCCCCTTCTCTTCTTCAGCCCGCTGTTCTTCTTTCTTTGCCTCCTCCAATTCTTCTTGGTGATGAGACACCTTAGGAGGAGAGAAGGCACCGGGAAGACTTGGGAGGCCGCAGGCTGGGTTGGCTCTAGAACCTCAGAGCGGTCTCAGGGGAGGCCAAAGCAGCCGTGGCAAGCTGCGCAGTCTGGGGTGCCACTGGGGCAGCCGTGGCAAGCTGCAGAGTCTGGGACGCACTGAGGCAGCTGTGGCAAGCTGCGGAGTCTGGGGCGCCTCTGGGGCAGCCGTGGCAAGCTGCGGAGTCTGGGGCTCCACTGGGGCAGCCGTGGCAAGCTGCATAGCCTCTGGAGCAGCACTGGCAAGCTGCATAGCCTCTGGTGCAGCACTGGCAAGCTGCATAGCCTCTGGAGCAGCACTGGCAAGCAGCATAGCCTCTGGAGCAGCACTGGCAAGCGGCATAGCCTCTATAGCAGCACTGGCAAGCTGCATAGCCACTGGAGCAGCACTGGCAAGCTGCATAGCCTCTGGAGCAGCACTGGCAAGCTGCATAGCCTCTGGAGCAGCACTGGCAAGCTGCATAGCCTCTGGAGCAGCACTGGCAAGCTGCATAGCCTGTGGAGCAGTACTGGCAAGCTGCGGAGCCACAGGAGCAGCTCTGGGAAGCTGCGGAGCAACGGGAGTAGCTCTGGGAAGCTGTGGAGCCACAGGAGCAGCTCTGGGAAGCTTCAGAGTCACTGGAGCAGCTCTGGGAAGCTGCGGAGTCACGGAAGCAGCTCTGGGAAGCTGCGCAGGCTTGGGCACCGCTGGGGCAGCTCTGGGAAGCTGCGGAGGCTTGGGCGCCGCTGGATCAGCTGTGGGAAGCTGCGGAGTCACGGGAGCAGCTCTGGGAAGCTGCGGAGTCACGGGAGCAGCTCTGGGAAGCTGCGGAGTCACTGGAGCAGCTCTGCGAAGCTGCGGAGTCACGGAAGCAGCTCTGGGAAGCTGCGCAGGCTTGGGCGCCGCTGGGGCAGCTCTGGGAAGCTGCGGAGGCTTGGGCGCCGCTGGATCATCTCTGGGAAGCTGCTGAGTCACTAGAGCAGCTCTGGGAAGCTGTGGAGTCACTGGAGCAGCTCTGGGAAGCTGCGGAGTCACGGAAGCAGCACTGGCAAGCTACATAGCCACTGGAGCAGCTCTGGGAAGCTGCAGAGCCACGGGAGCAGCTCTGGGAAGCTGCGGAGCCATGGGAGCAGCTCTGGGAAGCTGTGGAGCCACAGGAGCAGCTCTGGGAAGCTGCGGAGTCATGGAAGCAGCTCTGGGAAGCTGTGCAGGCTTGGGCGCCGCTGGATCAGCTCTGGGAAGCTGCGGAGTCACTGGAGCAGCTCTGGGAAGCTGTGGAGTCACTGGAGCAGCTCTGGGAAGCTGCGGAGTCACAAAAGCAGCACTGGCAAGCTGCGGAGCCACTGGAGCCGCTGTGGGGAGCTGCAGAGCCACTGGAGCAGCTGCGGGGAGCTGCGGAGCCACTGGAGCAGCTGCAGGGAGCTGCGGAGCCACTGGAGCAGCTACGGGGAGCTGCGGAGCCACTGGAGCAGCTGCGGGGAGCTGCGGAGCAACGGGAGAAGCTGTGGGGAGCTGCGGAGCCACGGGAGCAGCTCTGGGAAGCTGCGGAGCCACGAGAGCAGCTCTGGGAAGCTGCGGAGCCACAGGAGCAGCTCTGGGAAGCTGTGGAGCCACAGGAGCAGCTCTGAGAAGCTGCGGAGTCACGGAAGCAGCTCTGGGAAGCTGCGCAGGCTTGGGCGCCACTGGATCAGCTGTGGGAAGCTGCGGAGTGTTGGGAGCAGCTCTGGGAAACTGCGGAGTTACTGGAGCAGCTCTGCGAAGCTGCGGAGTCACGGAAGCAGCTCTGGGAAGCTGCGCAGGCTTGGGCGCCGCTGGGGCAGCTCTGGGAAGCTGCGGAGGCTTGGGCGCCGCTGGATCAGCTCTGGGAAGCTGCGGAGTCACTGGAGCAGCTCTGGGAAGCTGTGGAGTCACTGGAGCAGCTCTGGGAAGCTGCGGAGTCACGGAGGCAGCTCTGGGAAGCTGCGGAGGCTTGGGTGCCACTGGATAAGCTCTGGGAAGCTGCGGAGGCTTGGGCGCCGCTGGTGCATCTCTGGGAAGCTGCTGGGGATTGGGTGCCGCTGGTGCAGCTCTGGTATAGGTAACCATGTCCGGGTCACCACTATCCCATAGAGGAGTAGCCCAGTCCAGCGCCTCTCCAGTGAGCAAAGAAAAAACGCATGCCAACTTAGAGCATTCGGGGGTGGACTGGGAGGACGTCAGTTTGATGTACAACGAGCACTGGACAACAAAACTCCTGCAAAAATTGGGGTTTCCATCAAATTTGTTTGGCATCAAAAAATCTGATCCAGAGTCGAAAAACAAGGCTGGGGGCAGAAGCAACAGGAAGAGTCACAGGAGCCTCACAGGAGGCAATAATCCACAGGGTGGCAGCGAGTTTGTCCAAGAGTTCTTTTTGCACCGCAATCTCTTGGGACTGCTGGGCAATAGTGCTGGGAAGGTCACCCAGAAGCTGGTATAGATCGTTGACACTGTCCATGGCTTTGGCAGAGATCATGACCTTGGCGGAGTCCATGGCCGGATCTTACTGTCACAGTCTATGGGGATTAGTCCCTTAGGACTAAGTAAGTGGAGATAACAACCTTAGCCGCACCCGGGAGCGGAGTCTAAGTGAACTCCTGGTCTTCGCCAGAGCCCGGCGCAAAGCGGGATGGTCTTACTGCGGCAGGAGTCACCAGGTCGCTCCACAAGTGCGACTAGGCTCGCGGCGGGAGCCAAGGTAGGGACACGGGAACCACGGATAGCAGGCAGGTCCTCTGAAGGGCAGCTGGCAGGACCTCTGAAGGGCAGCTGGCAGGACCTCTGAAGGGCAGCTGGGATACTGGACCGCCACAGGATTACTGGACCGCCACAGGATTGCAGGACCGCCACAGGATTGCAGGACCGCCACAGGAATGCAGGACCGCCACAGGAACACGGGAATCACCACAGGAACACGGGAATCACCACAGGAACACGGAGGCGTATGGAAACGCTCAGGAAGGTTTTCACTCAGGTAGAATGACCTGAATATCTGGCAGGTGGTGCTGAGAGTCGCCAGGCTAAATAGCCGAGCCAGGAATGCCAGAGCCTAAAAGGAGGAAGCTGGCCCTTTAAGGCTGGGAGAAGTCTTAAAGGGCCAGTGGCAGGAGCATGCGACTGCATGGAAGAAGCATGTGGCCTACACGCTGGGAGCAAGAGTGCAGGCCGGAACCAGAAGAGGTAAGTGAGAGCTGAGGGAGCGGGGACCGCAGCAGCAGGCACGGGTACGCCCTCAATCCGTACCGAGGATCGCGGGTGTAACCGTGACAGTCATCACATGTTGTATATCTGTGTATATGTTCAGTGCTAAGCCTATAGAGGGTTTACCAAGTAGGGTTTCAAAATTTTCAGATGATACCAAGCTCTGTAAAGTAATTAATACAGAGCAGGAGAGTGGAAACTGGACAAATTGCAGATGAGGTTTAATGTAGATAAATGTAAGGTTATGTACTTAGGTAAGGGAAATTTAAATTATAATTATGTGTTAAATTATACATTTCTTGGTAAAACTGATGTAGAAAAAGACCAAGAGAGGAATAGCTTCTCATGATAAGGACATCGTCTTGCCCTTATTCAAATCAAAATCATACCACACATGGAATATTATGTACAGTTTTCAATGTATAAAAAACTGTAGAACTGGAACAAGTGCAAAGACTTTGCGGTTGATGTATAGGGCTGTACATTCAAGAAATTAATAAAGATATTCATATGTTCACATTGGATGTCATTATGATGTCAGATCAGCAAAAAAATGCAAAGCTTCCAGTATAAGCACCAGGTAGCCCGCCATATACAGTACATGATACTTTTCTTGATGACAGACATACACTTGTTAACTACTGATCCTACCAATAACCCTTAATGTGCTGGGCGCAGCAGAGTGATCTGCAACTTTCCTGCTGCTTCTGTCTTTTCGAATGTTTGCATATTTACTATGGAAATGCAAACATTGTGGGATTATTCCAAAGACATCTGCCTAGTTTTGACAATTACATATGTATGTGTTCTGCACACAGAAAACTTTGATTTCAATGATGAACCCAGGCATTTATACTCTACCTAATAACATAATGTTCTGGATGATAACCAATGTAGTCCTTAGAATATTAGTGATGCTATTAGCACTGCTGCTATTACAGCCAAGGTTCATATTATATCGGAGAAAGCCGGAGGCCAGGAGTCAATCCTATGTGTACATGGACCAAAAATATATCTCTTATTTATAGCTGACTGATATTTTCAACCTTCAGCCTCCTTTGTTTCTGAAATGTGTGTATAGTATATACATAGTATATAGTGTATTTAGTAAAAATACTGTGTATATATACTGTGTATATACTGCCTTTACATGGCAGGTTGTCTGGACCAAATGTTGTTGTGACTGGCCTGAGGGGTGAAATTCTTCTTGGCTGACAGCTTTGGTGAGAGACATCATACAGTGATTCCCTGTAGTTCCCATGGGAGTGCAAGAGGTAACTGAGAACTGTGCTCAGCAATTTCAGACATCCCCATATTGTTGAATCATATTGGGGCAGATTTACTTACCTGGTCCTGTCCGACGAGGATTCGGGTCTGCCTCGATTCACTAAGATCGTTCGCCCGAGTTCCTGCATCCGTCGCTTCTGCACTGAGGTCCGCAGGAGTTCACCTTCTTCTTCCTGGTGCATGTTACTGCTTGATCTTGCAAGACAATTCCTTTTTTAAATTCTGCGGTTTGTCCGAATCCGTCGGGTTGTCCGACGGCCACCCCCACCCATTTCTGTCGCATGCAAGTCGGCGCTGATGCGCCACAATCCGATCACGTGCGCCAAAAACCCGGGGTAATTTGGCGCGAAATGGAAATATTCGTGAAACACGACTAAAGTGCAGCGTTTAGACCCTTTGTAAATGTGCCCCATTTTGCAGCAGGACGCATGTTTAACCTGACAATCTACCCTATAGTGACATTCCTGTTCTCTGGATTGCTAGGGGTCATGTGCGTGTTATCAGTGGGTGGTCACTCCCTCACCAATCAGTCCCTGGATAGGGTCAACTTGAAGCCATTTAGCAACCCCTCTAAATATTGTATCCACTGTATAATATTTGGCTTGTTTTGCTTAGAGCCATATTAAATACATACAGGTCTTGTTCTGTGCCGTACAAATTGCACCATTTAATATTTCACAGATTGTACTGCAAAACGAGTAAAAATACAAATAGCTCAGTTTGGTTATATTTTTGTTGGCTTTGTTCTTCCAGCATTCACTGTTCAGTCAGATTCTGAACTTTTCATGGAATTTTTGGACCTTTTATTAAGTTGAAATAGGACATGTTGTATTGGTTAATATAATAGTCTATTTTTATTGTGGTTGAACCTTTATGTTTTCTTTTTTAATACAGAACCCCAAAGCTCCGACATGGACCGGGTTATGCCGTTCTATTTGTTCATTTTGTTAATATAAATGTATTTGTATACCCCATAGGAGTATGCAGCATTGTTTCATATATTTGTGTGTTTTAGCTGACATTGTACTTGTCATTTTTTATTTCATTGTTCTTTTGTAAAGACGTTTGATACATTGTTTCCCCATACCTTCAGCTATTTTACACACCTGGTGGTGTTATAAAAGTACCTTCCTCATTAGTTTCTGCCAGTTTATAGTTTATGCCATATTAACCTTGACAGTATTAATTGGAACTTGAATCCTGGCCAAGAGATGACAAAGGACATAATAGACTCTATGGGGGGTTCATCAGGGTTTGTACCCCAGTTTCCTGACGTAGAATCACTAAAATAGGTTAAATTGTGGCATATGACCAGGAATGAAGCCTATTTCCCCCATTTTGCCACCTCCACACCAAGTGGGCATGAAGGGGGGGGGGGGCACACGACTTATTGCCTGTGATGTTCTAGACAGGACTTGGCATAGAACTGTCCCATCAGGCCTTTGGGTCTATATGTTTAGTTTTCAGTTTCCTACCATTCATTGCACAATTGGCTAAAAAAGGGCAGCATATAGCTATGTGACACTCCAAGTAAATAATAGAATATCTTTTATCTTTTATCTATTTAAAATATATCAAAAATATGAAATTACAGTAATAAATTGACTATACAATATTTTATTGAATAAGTAATCATAAATTACATTTATCACTCACCCCAGTAGTCATATCCCAACAACAAAATTGAATCACTTTTTATACTGGCTGATGAATGCTACCATGTGCAACATCCCTGCCAATGCAAGGCAGAGGAGTTGTCGCGAATAAGCCCCTCATATGTGTGTTCCCCTAATAGAGAGTCTGATCAGCTCCTCTGCAGGACACTACACATATAATTAGGTCATTGTGCAGCGGTAGATTCTGCCTGGATAAGCAAGGGTTAAATGTTATTACATGTTATCATCCAATGATATGCCTCAATGCACTTAATTGTGAACTGGAGTGTGATTGGAGAGTGAGCCACCACCTGACCAGGGATTAACTAAACCCATAGTCTGGGGAGGAGTTAGAGTTCCAGAAACTTCAGTGGAGAGCAGATCTCTTCAGGCCCAGCTCTGCTAGTGAGCAGACTATGAGTTCAGACCCAGTTTCTGACTGAGAAGCACCACCTCAGAGCTCGTGCTCTGACCTCAGCAGCTTTATAGAGTGTCAGTCCACCTTCAGGGCTAACACTGAACCATTCCAGGATACAAGCTTAAGCTTCCTACATTGGACACAGCTCCATCCCAGCCTGCCCCTGCATCCAGGCTCTTGAACAGACTCCTGTGGTTCCCTCTCCAAGAGCACTCCCAGTATCCCACCTCTGTAAGGAATCGTTTGGCACATTGCCTGCTGTTGCTGTTGGTTCAAATAAAGAACTGTAAGTTATTTTTGCACAACATTGCCTCTGTCTGGTCCCTGCTACGGCTGCATCACCATCAAGGGCGCCCCATCCATCTACCAGGGACACATACTACAGACTCTAAGGGCTGCCCTAGGGAGAACCAGTACATCAGCCTTTCCCTCTATATCATTTCTTGCCAACACCACCTGCTGGAGACCTACCAGGCTGTAGGACAGCCCTCCGGTCCCCATACCAAGCACCGTGACACTAGCGTGCCTTGGCCGCAACCGCCAGCCACTCCGGTATTCTGGGCCCCGGCTGCCTCCAGGCAAGAAAGGCTAGGCCCCAGTGGGGGTTGTTGCACATGAATCCTGGGCTGTAGTTGTGTGCCACTCCAAATCTACGATTATAAATTGCTAAGAAAACTGGTAAATAGCCAAGTTTGCATGATTGATTAACAGTATCATAACCAAGGATGATTATAAGACTGTACCTAAACTTACAACATACAGTAACAGAACTAAGCTTATTACGTAGATACATAACCAGAAGTAAACCTTTTACATAGGTACAGCACCAGAACCAACCTTAGTACATATATATGGTACCAGAATCAAACTGCAGGATAACCTCTACTTTTCTATAACTAAATAAACCCATCATGCAACCTCTGTTTCTTTAACATTTTTTTAATTAATGTCTTTAGGCAGAGGAGTCTTCAGTACACAAGGATAATATTTGCTCTAAGCAACATGAGAAATTGGCAGCCAACTAACCCTACAGGTTTTGTTAATTTAGCTCAGTGGTAACTAGGAACAAAAAGGAGATATTGTTCACAGTTTTAAGTTCATAGTGTTTTATGTTTTTAACTAAATCTCTGTGTATGTATTGTGTGAACAGACAGAGAGGATATATAAAGTTCTCATAAGTTCACATACCTCAGGCGCAATTTGTAAGATATTTGCCATTTTTGGAAAATTAATTGCAGAATATTAATCAGGCGAAGATATTTATCAAAATGATAACTGAAATCACACAATGGGTGTCATTTATCTTTAGTTTGGAAATTTGCAATTGTCTTTTTTCCCTGGGTTTTGTAATTCGTAGAGGGTGATATGCCTGTCAAAGTTTCACAAAAGTTGCAAATACTTGAGCAACCAATTCTAAACTTCTTCCTGTGCCAGCATCAACTTCAGTATTCTAAATATCAGAACACTCAGAAAATTAGTGTAGGGCCCTAAGCTCACCAACAACCCCTGTCACCTACCGAACAAGCGCTGCAAACCCTATTTGTTAGGGACTTCTGGCTGACAATACCTAGAGTGACTGAGTGCACATTAAAAATGACCAGACACAGAGGGACAAACAACAGATAAAAGACAGACAAGCAAAGTCAGACAGAAGCGGGTGAAATCCATGATGGTGGAGAAGCATAGAATCGAATAGTAAGAGAATGGTCAAAATAACAAAACAGAGGTCAGATATACAGTATAGCAAAGTAATAGAAAGCAGAGATAGGATAAATGTGTCAAGAGACTAGTAAAACCAGCAAGGTGTAAATCCACTGGGCAGATATATCACAGGTTTTTCTGGGCGCCGTCCCCAGCAGCTGACTAGATCGGCCATCCATCACTCAAGCCACAGGTGGAACACAACCAAGCTCTAAATTACAGCATCCAGCTTTCCCAGACAAAAGACTCTGCAAGCAAGTTGTCAAGGCACTGGGTGTGGGTAAAACTCGTACTCATGTTAACCCATTTATACTCTTAAATAGTCATCAGAATAAGACCAGTAGTGGCCCTACAAGCAGAACCTACAACCAGAATTGGTCACCTGTTTCTGGCAGACCACAGTGCTTACAGCTATATAGAGGACAGAAGCAGAAGGCACCATGCGCCACGCATTAAATCTTAGTTCATCATCAATTGAATGAGGCTTATTCAGTGGATAGAGGGTAAGTTTCAATTACAACACAATCCCTATTAAGGCTATACACACATTTAAAGGGGTTTTCCCATGAACAAAGGTGGGGAGACCCCCACAGATCACGAAACGAGGGGTCCAATGGGGTCCCACGTATCTCTGATGGACCCGTTGTCTCTCCGTCAGACTTATGGAGCAGAAGACCACACATAACCATTAATCTCTATGGAGCTTACGGAAATTGCTGAGCCCCGTCTGCTCCATTAGTCTGATGGAGTGACGAGAGGTCCCTCATTTTACGTGATCTGTGGGGGTTTCAAAATTGTGCTACTGTACTCAGCTAACCGAGCCAGTGCAGAGACCGACACTTTATGGAAATGTTCTCCACTGTCATCCATGATGTTCAGTTTACCATCTGTTTTCTTTCTGTAACGGAGGTGAATAAACGTCAATCCTGGTGATAGTGCAGGATAAACAGCAATTGAAAAGAAGAAGAAGCTATCAAATACTCAGCCCAAAGGTTGCAATATTTAGCCATCTAAGTATAAATGTGACATCCTCTCTACAATTTCTTAATGTATTAGGCTATATTCACATGAACATATGGGGATCGTATATACGGTCAAAGTCTATATGGCGTATATATACGTCCCCCATACCCGGCAATGGGCTCACAGCACCCTAGTAGAGCGGTACGGTTCAGCACGCATTCGCTATGGAGAGGGGCGAGGGTGAGCGGCGCTCACCAACTCCTCCTCTCCCAGGCGCCGATGTGTGTGCCGATGTATACGGCGGGTATAGATCATGTGTGAATGTAGCCTTAGTTTGTTCTTGTCTTCATATAATGTATGTGAATCCCTTAATGATTGTACAACGCCCTGGAATTAATGGTGCTCTATAAATAAATAAGAACTTACTTATTGACCTGATGATGAAACTTATGGACTAAAAGTAGTTGTTATGTTATTTTTATGCAGTTACATGGTGAATGTGATAGTTGTTCTAAAGCATGTGGTAAAATTTGGTATGTTTTCTGTTTGTATAGTGTTGTGTATACTTGTTTCGCAACAGGTGGTAGGTCAATTACATGAAGACTATTAGCTTCCACATCAATGTGTCTTCACAATACAAATGACAATGACACTTTCTCTATGGATATATGTAAATCCAGTGAGTGACGGTAAAAAGGATTTCCATAAACAAATATACGGTATGTTCAGTGTGTTGACTCACCAATAACAAAGCCATAAAACATTTAATGCAAATTATATGTCACTCAATATGATCTTCTAATACATGTGTCTTGGCTGATGAGGGAATGCAGGTAAAAAAAAGCACAAAATAATTCACCAAATGTTAGAAAATCAGTAAGGTCTCATTTAGATGAATGGATTGAACTTCAGTTTAAAGGAGATCTACTATCAAAATACATCATGATCAACCAGGAACACTTACTCATAGATCCAGGCACCATGACTAAAGTAATCTACTTATGTGTGTTATCTATGGCCTTATTCCTACTAAAAATCAACTTTTAAAATTATCCTAATTAGCCAGAAGGATTCCCGGACCAGAACCCCTCTGTGCTGTAGCTTTACAGGCTGTTGAACTGTGCAGGAGTAACTTCCCCCTCCCACGGTGTGCTCACTGCTGGCAAAATTACAGTTCAGGGGGTAAGGTGAGACTTTGACCTGCTGCTGCACAGTGTAACAGCTTGTGAAGCCAGAAGCCAAAATGCATTTGAAAAATGTCCATAGACCTTCAGACTCATAAGGATAAGTTGATTTTAGAAGAAAGGAGGCCGTGGATAACAAATATAAGAAGATGACCACAGTGGCAGTTTATCATGATTGATTTTAATGGTAGATTTAATGGTAGATATCTATCACCAGATCAAGGATTGTAAACGAAGCACACTTACATATTGGTGGCATCGCCTCTGGCAGGATCTGCTCTTCTTTTAGCTTCTTATGCCCTGGGTTTTTTTTTTAAAAGGCTTTTCAAATTATGCAAATGAGCCTGAAGGGCTCCAGGCTCCAACAAAGTTAATGGAGCTTCTCAGGCTCATTTGCATAATTTGTAAAGCACTTTTTTTCTTAAAAACAAGGACATAAAAAGCTAAAAACAACAGATCATGAACACCGATGATGCCCAAAAGACTCTATTGACTACAATAGGGTCCACTGGACTTCCACTACTGATAATGATATGAACTTAGCCCACAAGGTTTAACATTATTGTAATGCTTTTTCACAATTTGCATTATTGGAAATAAATGAAATTTCACAATGTGAAGCATTGCAGTATGTTGTCTGATTGACTTTCCTATCTCTCCGTGGATTTGCCCATCCATTTACATTGCATGCCCACTTATAACTGTGAAGAACATGTGACTTTCCCTGCTAACAGCGTGCTATTTCTATTTCATGGCAGCCAGGGGAAAGCAGATGTTGTCACATCTGTGCTTAATTGTGTAATTGGTGCAAGCAGCCACAAATGTTCAGTTCTTTTATTAGCTTCAGAGACTAAACCTGAGAGCAGATGCATGATGGGAAGCGTTCTTGTTGTATTGTAAGATCGACCTATTCACAGTACATCCTATACAACTATCATAACATACAGGTCTTTGCTGCTCTGACAATGGAAATGTTGGCAACACTTTCAAAAAACAAAAAACTGTTGATCTCTCTTAGGACCTTTCTTAGTGTGCAGTCCCCATTGACACTTATGGCACCAGGTCATGGTGCAGTAAGTACACGTGGTCTCATCGCATCGTGACTGTGCACGGAAAAATATAGCAATATGTCCTAAATTTCACCATGCTACAGCGCCTAGAACCAAGTCCCTGAGTGGACCCGTTTCGGTCCGGGTTTGGCCAAGTTAGACTGAACCCAAACCTGAAAGTTCAGTCCGGTTTAGGGCCTGGGTACCCAACAATCACCCCCATGCTAACACTCATGATTGTTGCTGGCACCGTTGGCAGGTTTTATCCTTTAAGATCTACTGGAAAGGCCTGCGACAGCATTTTCCCAAGGAACGACACTCCCTATGATGATCCTAGAGTAAGTGCCAGCACCTTCGTCATCTGCGCTGGCAGCATAAGTGGTGGCCCCTGAAAGTTCAGTCCGGGTTCAGGGCCAGGTACTGTACCTGAATGCTCATCCCCACCAGTAACAACCATAATCTGTGCCAGGGTGTTATTGGCTGAATTGAAATGCTGGCCGTTTTCCAGAGGAATCACTGCCCGTGACCTCATAGATGATCCTAGATTGATGGAGGCAGAGACAAATTGGCGGCATTTAAATAATTAACACCTACAATCAGTGCACTGATCATGGTTCTCTCTTATGTCTGAGTTTGGGCTCAAGATCCCGAACCCGCAATATTCGGCAAGGTAAAGTGTCCATAAAACATTATGGACATTTCTTTTTTGGGAGGAATTCCTTCTCAGATAAAGGCAATTGTAGACCTATGAAATTAACTAATTCATTTGTGTGGATAAGATTATTGGGGGGTTAGTGTTGTGGGCTAGTCACAACTACAATCCTCATATACTTCAATGATTTTATCATTTTATTGGAGACATTTATGAAAGCCTAAAGAAAATAATCAAGAGATACACTAAATACCGATGACCCACAAATCAATCACTCCAGACTGACTTTTTATGTCTCTGATTTATGCTTAGATTTGTTTAATGTCATGTTGCTTCCGTTCTCCATGGGACATCAGATAACACGTGTCTTATCAGGAATTACAGCTTCAGCCTTCTAATATAAAATTGATTCCAGGTTGGTAATATTCACAGATTCATCTACAAATCGCTCACGCCGGATGTGGGTCTTTAAATGTGTTTATAGCTTACTGCTTCAAATCAATTCATCCAAATGATGTATATACATGAGTAATCTTCAACCATGGATTACTGGTGTGTAAAGCCAGATGCAATCATTTGCTTTATATGTTCTTTCTTTAGTGCTATTAAGTCATACTCTGTCTGAATAATGTCAGAGAACCAATGATTATTTGAAAATCATGTCTTGTTATGTTGAGGATGCACAAAGTAGAAAAAATATGTAGAATAAAAAGAAAAAGACAGGCACTTCCTGGTGCAGGTAAACTTGAGAAAGGAACTTTCCTTAGGAAATACAATAGTGCGCTCACCTTGGAGGGTTGTGCGTGCAGGCACAACGCTGTATCAAAGTGCAAAGGGTGCTGCCTAGTCCTCACCGGCAGTGGAATCTCCGGTTATTGAAGAATATAGATGATCCAAGAGGAAAAGGATGATGACTCCGTTCTCTTATATGAACAGATCATATACTATTACCGGCGCTACATTGATGATCTGTTCATAATCTGGACAGGTATTTCGGACGATGTAAATTATTTACTGAATATCTCAATTCCAACAATTGGGGAATATCTTTCTCCGCCGAACATCAGGAAACCTCAATTACTTTTTTGGACCTCACACTGTATATCAGGAACAACTCGATCTCCCCTTCTACATTTTTAAAAAAGGTAGATACAAATAGCTATCTGAACTACGAGAGCGCTCATTATAAAAAGTGGAAAAACAACATCCCCTACAGTCAATATAAGAGAATTAGAAAGAACTGTACGGATCCCCACGTTTTTAGGGAACAAGTCGCTGTCCTGAAAAAACGATTTGTAGAAAAGGGTTACCCACTAAGAATTCTAAAACAAGCCTACCAGAAAACTAGTGGGTTGACCCAGCAGGAGTGCCTATCAGAAAATCCCCCAGCTGAAACAAACCCTATCCTTAACACTAAAAAGGATACTAAGAAAAATGAATACCCATTAATCTTCATAACGAGATACAACGATAACTTTAGAGAAATATCCAATATATTGAGAAAGCACTGGCACATTTTACAAAAAGACCAGATCCTCAGAACCATTATTCCCACCCAGCCCATAATGACATGCCGACGAGCCTCTACTTTAAAGAACATTTTGGCTCCCAGCCAAATCAAACAATATAATGACACAAAGCCAAAAGGTGGAACGAATGCCATAAGCATTATGCCGACGATAAAGAGATGCGGTCATAAACTATGCCTGTGTTGCCCAAACATTAATCATTGTGCCACCCATTTTATATCCAACACCACCCAAGAGAGGTTTCAGATTAAAACAAATATGACATGCCAGACAAGCTATGTAATTTATATGATCGAATGTCCATGTGGTCTGCAATACATAGGCAGGACAACACAGAAACTCCATGATCGTATTACTAGTCATCGAGGCAATATTAAAAAAGGCTATCTTAAGCACGGCCTATCAAAACATTTGTTATGCAAACATCAAAAAAACTAGAAATTTATGAAAATCAGCCCCATTGATTTCGTCCCAGATAATATCCACAATCGATATCAGACTCTCTGCAGAAGAGAAGTTTATTGTATATATAAAATGCACACTTTAAGCCCGGATGGCCTCAACGAAATGAATGAGACTGTTATATAAGTAGTCTCACATAAAGCTGGCCGATATACAATGAGAATTCTTACCATCGACATGACGTCTCATTTACCGGAACCTTCTTATCCTATGACGGCCACCATAGGTAGTTTGAGTTTGGAGTTTGAGTAGGAGTTTGAGAGCGGAAACCAATGATCGCTACCTTGCGTGTCATTGCGTTCACTCTCTTCCGGCATTTTGCGTTCCACTCATCTTCTTCGACCGCGATCTTACACTTCCGGTCCCATCTTTATCTCTGTCTCCACCCTATATACTCGGTATTCTGATAAATATGAGATACATAGTATTGCGATTGTATGCATGTAGTGTTTTATCTATTTATGTATTTATTTGTATTTTCATGATGAACTATTGTTTATATATGCATCTATTAATCTGTTTGTTTACAACTGAGAGACACATCATTTGATTGGTTATGTCAGTAAGCCCTATGACATCACTTCCTCTAAGATACACTTAAAAAGACGCACAGCCCCTACAGCTTCATACAGACCTGAAGAAGCGTCCAGTGAGGACGCGAAACGCGTTGTCTCTTTTACACCTTATTATTTTATTTTATTGCTTTAACATCCACTTTTTACTTGTATAAAAATGGCATCACAGATGATTTAACCTCAATTGGGTTGTGCCAGAGGAAAGTCCGTTTTTTTGCATCCTACTGTCCGGAGAGAACGGAGTCATCATCCTTTTCCTCTTGGATCATCTATAGAAAAAATATGGCTAGGTATGTAAGGGATTACATGCCAGAAATACCATTAGTTAGGATCTGATTTACATACATATTGGTTATCAAAACCCTCTGAATGGGATCAAGTTTCGGGCTTCTGTGCTTTATAACCACTCCCAGGGCTGCTTTTGATTGACAGCTGCCTTTCAGGATCTTTTCCTTGGCGAAAGCTGGGTGTGTCATTTTGAGTTCAGTTTGTGTTCAGCTGTGTAGTGATGGGTGACCGGGCCAGTCAGCTGCTGGGGGAGGTATCAAGGAACTCTATATTTGCCAAGTTCTGATTACTGGTTGCTTGTTATTTCAGTCCTCTAACACTAGTTGTCCTTGCCCCTACTATTTCTGTGTATCTGATGTTTGCTACATTTACTTGATCATCTCTTGCCTCTCAATTTTGGATCTTGCCACTGTCTTGGCTTTGACCCGGTTTTGCCTGATTTCACTTGTCTGTCTTCTCTGTTGTTTTGTGTCTTCATAGGAAATCCCTTACTAATAGGGTTTGCAAGACTTTTTAGGTAGGTGACAGGGGTTGTGGGTGAGTTTAAGGCCTGCACCCCTTTCCCTATCATGACAATGCGGCAGATTTATTAATCCATTTAGAACAGAATTAGTTTTAATTTGTAAAATACCTTGTACCACAGGTTTGTAGACATCAAGACAGTTTTCCACTTCAAACTGTCAAATGTAGCTATAAAAGAGGAGACTCTCCTCTTCAATATCATGTCAGGATTGTGTTTCTAGGTGACAATGAACTGGAGATATCCACTGTTAAAATTGCAGTACAAATGTGATTCTATATACAGCTCTGTCTCTGAACCTGCAAAGGGTGACGGATTAACTCAGTACAAATGTATTACATATTTTGATAGTTTGATAACTTTAATGGGTATCAAAGTTAAACAACAAAATTATATTTCAGATGTTTATTAATTCTATAAAAACATGTTATTAATCAAATTATTCTAACAAATTAAATAAAATCTACCATCACAATCATGCAGGATAAACCTGAGTAAGGGACACTTCCTCATATATCCAGGCACAGTGACTGTGGTAATCTTATGTTTGTTATCCTTCCTTCCAGAGCCTGAGGGGCTCTGGGGATGTTTCCAGAGTCCCTCATTGATGTCTTTTCACAGGCTATTATAATGAGCAAAACATGTCTCCCCTGCTCTCTCCCTCCTTCCTCTCACAGTGTAATCTAGCAGCAGCAGAAGGTACAGAGGGATGGGATATCCGATCAGGGCAGAACAGTGAAAACTGACCTTTACAATTAGGCCCCAATGACCCTCGGTTTCAAAGGAAACCTACCATGAGGAATATATTATAAGAAGTAGATCTGATGGTAGATGCCTCCTGCCTGCCTCTGCCCTAATCTGTAATTTCATAATCTTGGAACCTAAACTAACTTGATTAAAAAAAATCTTTATTTTTGTAATATGTAAATTACCTGCAGAGGCTACTGGGGTATGGAGTAGCCATTGCTCCCAGGGCCCAGCCAGGCTAGTACACGCCCCAGCAGCCTCTGCAGTTCATTTACATATTGCTAAAATAAAGTTTTTAGCAAGTTAGGTTACATTACAAAAAATATTAAATAACAGATTATAGCAGAGCAGACAGGAGGAATCTACCATCACATCTACTTCTGAAAGTAGAGTCCTCATGGTAGGTTTACTTGAAGCAGTCACTGAGCCTTGATTGTTAGTGTCCTGCTACTCCTGTGAGATTGGGCACAAGTGGGTGCACTGAATTTCTGCATTCACAACACTTCTTGATGCTTGCTTGATGATGCAGAGCACCTCACCTATAAGGCCCTGTGGCTAGCTGATATGTGGAGCTGACAGGTTCCCTTCAATCCACTTTGAGTACACTTTGAGAAGTAAATGTGGCCCCACTTGAAACCCTTGTTATTTTAGAACCCTTGTAAAATGTCCAACTGGTCTTGAACGCATCCTCCATACACAGCAATTTATTGGTGGATCCTGTAAAAATAGATTCTGCTCACAATTATCTATTATGTAAGGCCTCATGTACACAGCTGTACAAGCTTTCTGTATTGTGGAGAGCCATAACATAGATGTATGATGCCTCTACTGGATCTCCTTGTTCCTCCAATTTCATTTTGCACATTTTGTGGTACTTGCTATCAGTTACTGTGTCAAACAGTTAAAAAAAGAGTAAAAAGAATCTTGATGAAAAATCTTGATGACGACACTTTAGGGCTGACCTCCCACAATCAGTGCCAGCACTAATTGCGAGTGTCAGCCGCATAATGCAGCTAAAACCTACTGTATATGGAGCGGGCCCAGCCCATGAGCCCGCTCCGTACATCCTTAACTGGCATGTGATGTACAGATATGTCCAGGGGCGGACTGGGAATTTAAAGTGGCCCTGGAAAAAACTGTTAAAGTGGCCCCATTCTGTGGGCGGGGTCAAAACAAGTAGGCGTGGTCATGTGATGTGGGTGGAGTTACAAACTGTTTATAGATGGTCTAAATAAGCATGTACAGCACAGACAAAGAAATTCATACTACCTTCCTTATACAGGAATAAAGCTTCTTTTTTTAAGAGAACACAACTTAATACTACAATACCTTCTCCATAAACAACTACTTTCCGATGTGACTACTATAATACTGCCTCCTATGTACAAGAATATAACTACTATAATACTGCCCCCTATGTATAAGAATATAACTACGATAATACTGCCCCCTATGTACAAGAATATAACTATTATAATACTGCCCCTATGTACAAGAATATAACTACTATAATACTGCCCCTATGTACAAGAATATAACTACTATAATACTGCCCCCTATGTACAGGAATATAACTACTATAATACTGCCCCCTATGTACAAGAATATGACTACTATAATACTGCCCCTATGTACAAGAATATAACTACTATAATACTGCCCCTATGTACAAGAATATAACTGCTATAATACTGCCCCCTATGTACAAGAATATAACTACTATAATACTGCCCCCTATGTACAAGAATATAACTACTATAATACTGCCCCTATGTACAAGAATATAACTACTATAATACTGCCCCCTATGTACAGGAATATAACTACTATAATACTGCCCCTTATGTACAAGAATATAACTACTATAATACTGCCTCCTATGTACAAGAATATAACTGCTATAATACTGCCCCCTATGTACAAGAATATAACTACTATAATACTGCCCCCTATGTACAAGACTATAACTACTATAATACTGCCCCCTATGTACAAGAATATAACTACTATAATACTCCCCCCTATGTACAAGAATATAACTACTATAATACTGCCCCCTATGTACAAGAATATAACTACTATAATACTGCCCCCTATGTACAAGAATATAACTACTATAATACTGCCCCCTATGTATAAGAATATAACTATTATAATACTGCCCCCTATGTATAAGAATATAACTACTATAATACTGCCCCCAATGTACAGGAATATAACTACTATAATACCGCCCCCTATGTACAAGAATATAACTACTATAATACTGCCCCCTATGTATAAGAATATAACTATTATAATACTGCCCCCTATGTATAAGAATATAACTATTATAAACTACTATACAACACAGCTACATACAGCCGCCTCGCCCCAGTTTCGCATGTAACATACACCTCAGTCACACCAGCCACGTAGTCCCATGCAACATACACACCAGCCATACATTCCCACGTAGCATACACACAAGCCATACGGTCCCACGTAGCATACACACCAGCCATACATTCCCACGTAGCATACACACAAGCCATACGGTCCCACGTAGCATACACACCAGCCATACATTCCCACGTAGCATACACACCAGCCATACATTGCCACGTAGCATACACACCAGCCATACATTCCCACGTAGCATACACACCAGCCATACATTGCCACGTAGCATATACACCAGCCATACGGTCCCACGTAGCATATACACCAGCCATACATTCCCACGTAGCATACACACAAGCCATACATTCCCACGTAGCATACACACCAGCCATACATTGCCACGTAGCATACACACCAGCCATACATTCCCACGTAGCATACACACCAGCCATACATTCCCACGTAGCATACACACCAGCCATACATTCCCACGTAGCATACACACAAGCCATACATTCCCACGTAGCATACACACCAGCCATACATTCCCACGTAGCATACACACCAGCCATACATTCCCACGTAGCATACACACCAGCCATACATTCCCACGTAGCATACACACCAGCCATACATTCCCACGTAGCATACACACAAGCCATACGGTCCCACGTAGCATACACACCAGCCATACATTCCCACGTAGCATATACACCAGCCATGCGGTCCCACGTAGCATATACACCAGCCATACATTCCCACGTAGCATATACACCAGCCATACATTCCCACGTAGCATACATTCCCACGTAGCATACACACACGCCATACGGTCCCACGTAGCATACACACCAGCCATACATTCCCACGTAGCATACACACAAGCCATACGGTCCCACGTAGCATACACACCAGCCATACGGTCCCACGTAGCATACACACCAGCCATACATTCCCACGTAGCATACACACCAGCCATACATTGCCACGTAGCATACACACCAGCCATACGGTCCCACGTAGCATATACACCAGCCATACATTCCCATGTATACAGCCACTTACCCTGTAAGTTCTCTTCTCATTGCCATCTTCATCCTGCATCCTTCTCCTTCTTGCAAACCAGGGAAAGGGGGGGGGGGCAATCGCGGGGAGGGGGCGGTCGCGGGGGGTGGGCGGGGGGGGGGGGGGGCGATCGCGGGGGGGGGGGCGATCGCGGGGGGGGGGGCGATCGCAGGGAGGGGGGGATCGCGGGGGGGGGGGGGCTGTGTGGTCTCTGTGAGCAGCAGTGCTCAGGCCTCCAAATCTAGCAGGGAGAGATGCCGGCCTGCGCGGGGGACGTCATGAGGCGGGTCATGTGATGACACTGGCATCAGACAGCAGAAGCACAGCAGGTGGAAGTCCCTGCAGCGCTGCGCCCGGCCTCCCATTCCTGTGGTCCTGAGCGCGGTTTCCATCCTTACCAAGGTGAGTTCATTTTTTTTTTTTTTTTCTCCGGCCCCACAGATGTCAGACCGGCCCTGGACCGGCCCCAAACGAGTCGGCCCACCGGGATTTTTCCCGGTGGGTCTTATGGCCAGTCCGCCCCTGGATATGTCACATGTCATTATGGTGTTAATAGGTTGGATTTGATGGAATTATGTCTTTTTCTACTGAGTAAGCTATAACTGGTACTAAGGGTTTCATAGAATATATTTTCTGCTTATTATTTTTATTAAATTTGATTTTACGTCTAACGCTAATGTAACATCAGTATGTGGACCAGATACATTATGGGTCAGGTCATATTCCCAGGTATTTATAGAAGGCAATGGGAAATATCTCAGCTAAAAAATGTTCGCTCTGTACTGTAATCCATAAAAGGAACTTTCTGGATTTTAGCCCATTTTCCATTATTAACTTGGATGTTGGTTACATGTGTTTTCATTCAGGAACCATTTCTTTCTGCCTGTGTTAGAAATGTCATATTGTATTTAGTATTTTGCAACAAGACACACTTATTATAATTTGCACCAGAAAACTAGTGTAAATGTAACATAAATCTAGTCCAGTTTTCTTGTGCAGGGGAGGGTTATACATCCACCACAGTAAAGAAAAGTGTATGTCTTAATAATTGGGTTGTGGCTAGAGATGAGCGAACATGCTCGTCCGAGCTTGATGCTCGGTCGAGCATTAGGGTACTCGAAACTGCTCGTTACTCGGACGAATACTTCGCCCGCTCGAGAAAATGGCAGCTCCCGCCGTTTTGCTTTTTGGCGGCCAGAAACAGAGCCAATCACAAGCCAGGAGACTCTGCACTCCACCCAGCATGACGTGGTACCCTTACACGTCGATAGCAGTGGTTGGCTGGCCAGATCAGGTGACCCTGGGATAGACTAGCCGCTGGCCGCGCTGCTCGGATCATTCTGTCTCTGGATGCCGCTAGGGAGAGAGCTGCTGCTGCTCAGGGAAAGCGTTAGGGTGTTCTATTAGCTTACTGTTAGGCAGGAGTGATTCTCAAAGAACCCAACAGCCCTTCTTAGGGCTACAATAACGTTCTACTTTTTTTATTTTAATTAGCATCTTTTACCATTTTGTGAGGAATTAGCAGGGGGACTTGCTACCGTTGTGTTTAGCTCTTAGTGGCACACATATCCATAGCAAAGACCGAAGTGGGAAAATTCAGTAGGGGTTGGATTTCTATTAGGCAATAACTCAGTGTCATCTCATCTGGCATAGTAGTGTGCTTCCTTTGATACTTGGCTAGAAAATAGCCATAGGAGAATACAAACAGCTTCTTGAAGCCTACAGTAGCGTTCTATATATTTGATTTCTGGTTGATCTGCTGGTGGCTGTAGTTTCTGCAGTGCATGTACTTGCCAATTCTGAGCAATTTGTAGTGAGACTTGCGACCGCTGTGTTCTGCGCTTAGTGGCGCACATATCCATAGCAAAGGCTGAAGTGGCAAAATTCAGTAGGGGTTGGATTTCTATTAGGCAATAACTCAGTGTCATCTCATCTGGCATAGTACTGTGCTTCCTTTGATACTTGGCTAGAAAATAGCCATAGGAGAATACAAACAGCTTCTTGAAGCCTACAGTAGCGTTCTATATATTTGATTTCTGGTTGATCTGCTGGTGGCTGTAGTTTCTGCAGTGCATGTACTTGCCAATTCTGAGCAATTTGTAGTGAGACTTGCGACCGCTGTGTTCTGCGCTTACTGGCGCACATATCCATAGCAAAGGCTGAAGTGGCAAAATTAAGTAGGGGTTGGATTTCTATTAGGCAATAACTCAGTGTCATCTCATCTGGCATAGTACTGTGCTTCCTTTGATACTTGGCTAGAAAATAGCCATAGGAGAATACAAACAGCTTCTTGAAGCCTACAGTAGCGTTCTATATATTTGATTTCTGGTTGATCTGCTGGTGGCTGTAGTTTCTGCAGTGCATGTACTTGCCAATTCTGAGCAATTTGTAGTGAGACTTGCGACTGCTGTGTTCTGCGCTTAGTGGCGCACATATCCATAGCAAAGGCTGAAGTGGCAAAATTAAGTAGGGGTTGGATTTCTATTAGGCAATAACTCAGTGTCATCTCATCTGGCATAGTACTGTGCTTCCTTTGATACTTGGCTAGAAAATAGCCATAGGAGAATACAAACAGCTTCTTGAAGCCTACAGTAGCGTTCTATATATTTGATTTCTGGTTGATCTGCTGGTGGCTGTAGTTTCTGCAGTGCATGTACTTGCCAATTCTGAGCAATTTGTAGTGAGACTTGCGACCGCTGTGTTCTGCGCTTAGTGGCGCACATATCCATAGCAAAGGCTGAAGTGGCAAAATTAAGTAGGGGTTGGATTTCTATTAGGCAATAACTCAGTGTCATCTCATCTGGCATAGTACTGTGCTTCCTTTGATACTTGGCTAGAAAATAGCCATAGGAGAATACAAACAGCTTCTTGAAGCCTACAGTAGCGTTCTATATATTTGATTTCTGGTTGATCTGCTGGTGGCTGTAGTTTCTGCAGTGCATGTACTTGCCAATTCTGAGCAATTTGTAGTGAGACTTGCGACCGCTGTGTTCTGCGCTTAGTGGCGCACATATCCATAGCAAAGGCTGAAGTGGCAAAATTCAGTAGGGGTTGGATTTCTATTAGGCAATAACTCAGTGTCATCTCATCTGGCATAGTACTGTGCTTCCTTTGATACTTGGCTAGAAAATAGCCATAGGAGAATACAAACAGCTTCTTGAAGCCTACAGTAGCGTTCTATATATTTGATTTCTGGTTGATCTGCTGGTGGCTGTAGTTTCTGCAGTGCATGTACTTGCCAATTCTGAGCAATTTGTAGTGAGACTTGCGACCGCTGTGTTCTGCGCTTAGTGGCGCACATATCCATAGCAAAGGCTGAAGTGGCAAAATTCAGTAGGGGTTGGATTTCTATTAGGCAATAACTCAGTGTCATCTCATCTGGCATAGTACTGTGCTTCCTTTGATACTTGGCTAGAAAATAGCCATAGGAGAATACAAACAGCTTCTTGAAGCCTACAGTAGCGTTCTATATATTTGATTTCTGGTTGATCTGCTGGTGGCTGTAGTTTCTGCAGTGCATGTACTTGCCAATTCTGAGCAATTTGTAGTGAGACTTGCGACCGCTGTGTTCTGCGCTTAGTGGCGCACATATCCATAGCAAAGGCTGAAGTGGCAAAATTAAGTAGGGGTTGGATTTCTATTAGGCAATAACTCAGTGTCATCTCATCTGGCATAGTACTGTGCTTCCTTTGATACTTGGCTAGAAAATAGCCATAGGAGAATACAAACAGCTTCTTGAAGCCTACAGTAGCGTTCTATATATTTGATTTCTGGTTGATCTGCTGGTGGCTGTAGTTTCTGCAGTGCATGTACTTGCCAATTCTGAGCAATTTGTAGTGAGACTTGCGACCGCTGTGTTCTGCGCTTAGTGGCGCACATATCCATAGCAAAGGCCGAAGTGGCAAAATTCAGTAGGGGTTGGATTTCTATTAGGCAATAACTCAGTGTCATCTCATCCGGCATAGTACTGTGCTTCCTTTGATACTTGGCTAGAAAATAGCCATAGGAGAATACAAACAGCTTCTTGATCTTGAAGCCTACAGTAGCGTTCTATATATTTGATTTCTGGTTGATCTGCTGGTGGCTGTAGTTTCTGCAGTGCATGTACTTGCCAATTCTGAGCAATTTGTAGTGGGACTTGCGACCGCTGTGTTCTGCGCTTAGTGGCGCACATATCCATAGCAAAGGCCGAAGTGGCAAAATTCAGTAGGGGTTGGATTTCTATTAGGCAATAACTCAGTGTCATCTCATCCGGCATAGTACTGTGCTTCCTTTGATACTTGGCTAGAAAATAGCCATAGGAGAATACAAACAGCTTCTTGATCTTGAAGCCTACAGTAGCGTTCTATATATTTGATTTCTGGTTGATCTGCTGGTGGCTGTAGTTTCTGCAGTGCATGTACTTGCCAATTCTGAGCAATTTGTAGTGGGACTTGCGACCGCTGTGTTCTGCGCTTAGTGGCGCACATATCCATAGCAAAGGCCGAAGTGGCAAAATTCAGTAGGGGTTGGATTTCTATTAGGCAATAACTCAGTGTCATCTCATCCGGCATAGTACTGTGCTTCCTTTGATACTTGGCTAGAAAATAGCCATAGGAGAATACAAACAGCTTCTTGATCTTGAAGCCTACAGTAGCGTTCTATATATTTGATTTCTGGTTGATCTGCTGGTGGCTGTAGTTTCTGCAGTGCATGTACTTGCCAATTCTGAGCAATTTGTAGTGGGACTTGCGACCGCTGTGTTCTGCGCTTAGTGGCGCACATATCCATAGCAAAGGCCGAAGTGGCAAAATTCAGTAGGGGTTGGATTTCTATTAGGCAATAACTCAGTGTCATCTCATCCGGCATAGTACTGTGCTTCCTTTGATACTTGGCTAGAAAATAGCCATAGGAGAATACAAACAGCTTCTTGATCTTGAAGCCTACAGTAGCGTTCTATATATTTGATTTCTGGTTGATCTGCTGGTGGCTGTAGTTTCTGCAGTGCATGTACTTGCCAATTCTCAGCAATTTGTAGTGGGACTTGCGACCGCTGTGTTCTGCGCTTAGTGGCGCACATATCCATAGCAAAGGCCGAAGTGGCAAAATTCAGTAGGGGTTGGATTTCTATTAGGCAATAACTCAGTGTCATCTCATCTGGCATAGTACTGTGCTTCCTTTGATACTTGGCTAGAAAATAGCCATAGCAATAGGATAGCATTGTTTGGTTTTAAAAACTCAAAAAAAAACAAAAAACACAAAAAAAAAAAAAAAAACACAAAAAAAAAAAAAAAAGTAAAAAAAAAAATAAAGTTATAACTCTCATTTTAAAAATGTTTAACCCGAGGGCTAGGGGTAGAGGACGAGGGCGGGGACGTGGGCGTCCAACTACTGCAGGGGTCAGAGGCCGTGGTCCTGGGCGGGGTGAGACACCACCTGCTGATGAGGGAGCAGGGGAACGCCGCAGAGCTACACTCCCTAGGTTCATGTCTGAAGTTACTGGGACTCGTGGTAGAGCACTGTTGAGGCCAGAACAGTGCGAACAGGTGATGTCGTGGATTGCTGACAATGCTTCGAGCAATTTGTCCACCACCAGTCAGTCTTCCACGCAGTCCACCCATGTCACCGAAATCGCCACTCCTCCAGCTCCTGCACCTCAGCCTCCTCCCCCCCAGTCTGCCCCCTCCCAGGAAAATTTGGCATTTGAACCGGCATACTCTGAGGAACTGTTTTCTGGACCCTTCCCACAGTCACAAACCACTTGTCCGGTTGCTGCTGAGCAATTTTCCGATGCCCAGGTTTTCCACCAGTCACAGTCTGTGGGTGATGATGACCTTCTTGACGTAGTGGAAGTGTGTAAAGAGGTGTCCGACGATGAGGAGACACGGTTGTCAGACAGTGGGGAAGTTGTTGTCAGGGCAGGAAGTCCGAGGGGGGAGCAGACTGAGGGATCGGAGGATGATGAGGTGACAGACCCAAGCTGGGTTGAGAGGCCGGGTGAACACAGTGCTTCTGAGACGGAGGAGAGTCCTCGACCTGAACAGGTTGGAAGAGGCAGTGGTGGGGCCAGACGGAGAGGCAGGGCCAGAGCTGGTGCATCAGCGCCACTGTCAACTAGTGAAGCTCCCGTGGTGAGGGCTCTTGCGGCGAGGGCTAGATCTTCAGAAGTGTGGAGGTTCTTTAAGGAAACACCGGATGACCGACGGACTGTGGTGTGCAACATTTGCCAAACCAGGCTCAGCAGGGGTTCCACCACTACTAGCTTAACTACCACCAGTATGCGCAGGCATATGAATGCTAAGCACCCCACTCAGTGGCAACAAGCCCGTTCACCTCCGGCCGTGCACACCACTGCTCCTTCCCCTGTGTCAGCTGCTAGTCAGCCCCCTGCCCAGGACCCTGCCACAAAAACCCCATCGTCGCCTCCACGATCCTCCACAGCATCCACCAGCGTTCAGCTCTCCATACCCCAGACGCTGGAGCGGAAACGCAAATATAGTGCAACCCACCCGCACGCCCAAGCCCTTAATGTGCACATCTCCAGATTGCTTAGCCTGGAGATGCTGCCCTATAGGCTAGTAGAGACCGAGGCCTTTCGCAACCTCATGGCGGCGGCCGCCCCTCGGTATTCGGTCCCCAGCCGCCACTACTTTTTCCGATGTGCCGTCCCAGCCCTGCACCAGCACGTGTCAGACAACATCATCCGTGCCCTGACCAACGCCGTTTCTGACAAGGTCCACCTGACCACGGACACGTGGACGAGTGCTGCCGGGCAGGGCCACTATATATCGCTGACGGCACATTGGGTTAACTTGGTGGAGGCTGGGACCGAGTCTGACCCTGGGGCTGCTCATATACTGCCGACGCCGAGGATTGCGGGGCCTACCTCGGTCCAGGTGTTTCAGGCCTACTATGCCTCCTCCTCCTCCCACCCCTCCTCCACCTCCTCCTCCGAACTACCATCCGTGGGCACGGCGCCATCAGTCGGTAGCTCTAGGCACAGCAGCAGTGCCGTCGCTAAGCGACAGCAGGCGGTGCTCAAACTGCTGAGCCTAGGCGACAAAAGGCACACCGCCCAAGAGCTATTACAGGGCATCACGGCGCAGACTGATCTGTGGCTGGCACCGCTGAACCTCAAGCCGGGAATGGTTGTGTGTGACAACGGCCGTAACCTGGTGGCGGCTCTGCAACTCGGCAGACTGACACATGTGCCATGCCTGGCCCATGTGTTAAATCTGATAGTGCAGCGTTTCCTCAAGACATACCCCAATCTGTCTGATTTGCTCACGAAGGTGCGCCGCATCTGTGCGCATTTCAGGAAGTCCAGCCCAGATGCTGCCACTCTCAGGGCAGCGCAGCGCCGCCTCCAACTGCCCGCTCACCGACTGTTGTGCGACGTGCCCACGAGGTGGAATTCAACACTGACCATGTTATCCAGAGTTTACCAGCAGCGCAGAGCGATTGTAGACTGCCAGATGTCAACTTCCACCAGAACTGGTAGTCAGGTCAGTCAGCTTCCTCAAGTCTACAATGAGGAGTGGACGTGGATGTCTGATATCTGTCAGGTGCTGAGTAACTTTGAGGAGTCAACACAGATGGTCAGTGGCGATGCCGCCATCATCAGCCTCACCATCCCGCTGCTTGGCCTGTTGAAAAACTCTCTGGTCAGCATGAAGTCGGAAGCTTTGCGCTCGTCACAAGAGACGGGGGAAGAATATTCCCTCGTTGATAGCCAAAGCACCCTGAGGTCTGTTTCTCAGCGCATATCGGAGGAGGTGGAGGTGGAGGAGGATGAGGAGGAAGAGGAGGAGAATGTTGGCGAGACACAAGAGGGGACCATTGTTGAGTCCTTCACTGTTCAGCGTGTATGGGCAGAAGAAGAGGAGTTGGAGGAGTTGGAGGAGGAGGAAATGGACAGTCAGGCCAGTGAGGGGAGTGAATTCTTACGCGTTGGTACTCTGGCGCATATGGCAGATTTCATGCTAGGCTGCCTATCCCGTGACCCTCGCGTTCAAAGAATTTATTCCAGCACCGATTACTGGGTGTTCACTCTCCTGGACCCACGGTACAAGCAAAATCTTCCCACTCTCATCCCTGGAGAGGAAAGGAGTGTGAGAATGCATGAATACCAGCAGGCCCTGGTGCACAAGCTGAAACAGTATTTCCCTTCTGACAGCGCTAGCGGCAGAGTGCGTAGTTCTGCGGGACAAGTAGCGAGGGAGAGTAGGCGAGCAGGCAGCTTGTCCAGCACTGGCAAGGGTACGCTTTACAAGGCTTTTGCCAGCTTTATGTCACCCCAGCAAGACACTGTCACCTGTCCCCAGTCTCGGCAGAGTAGGGCTGATCTTTACAGAAAGATGGTGAGGGAGTACGTAGCTGACCATACCATCGTCCTAAATGATCACACAGCTCCCTACAACTACTGGGTTTCAAAGCTGGACATGTGGCACGAACTGGCGCTGTACGCCTTGGAGGTTCTTGCCTGCCCTGCCGCTAGCGTCTTGTCCGAGCGGGTTTTCAGTGCAGCTGGTGGCATCATCACCGATAAGCGTACACGCCTGTCGACTGACAGCGCTGACAGGCTGACGCTTATTAAAATGAATAAAGGCTGGATTTCTCAGAATTTCCAATCTCCACCAGGTGAAGGAAGCTCAACCTGAATAATTGATCCACTCCTCCTCTTCCTCCTCATTTTCCTCCTTCTCCTCCTCTTTGTACAGTAAAGCAGAGGAAACTGGCTATTTTTTGACAGGGCCCACTGGCTCTTGCTATAGTACTTCATGCATTTAATTTTTCTGGAGGGCCACCTACCCGGTCCTCTGTTTGAAACAATTTTTGTGAGTGCCACATACAGGCACTCAATCTATTCCATTTTACTGCAGGGCCACCTACCTGCTCCTCTGGTTTGAACAATTTTTGGGACTGCCACATACAGGCACTCAATCTATTCCATTTTACTGGAGGGCCACCTACCTGCTCCTCTGGTTTGAAACATTTTTGGGACTGCCACATACAGGCACTCAATCTATTCCATTTTACTGCAGGGCCACCTACCTGCTCCTCTGGTTTGAACAATTTTTGGGACTGCCACATACAGGCACTCAATCTATTCCATTTTACTGGAGGGCCACCTACCTGCTCCTCTGGTTTGAACAATTTTTGGGACTGCCACATACAGGCACTCAATCTATTCCATTTTACTGGAGGGCCACCTACCTGCTCCTCTGGTTTGAAACATTTTTGGGACTGCCACATACAGGCACTCAATCTATTCCATTTTACTGCAGGGCCACCTACCTGCTCCTCTGGTTTGAACAATTTTTGGGACTGCCACATACAGGCACTCAATCTATTCCATTTTACTGCAGGGCCACCTACCTGCTCCTCTGGTTTGAACAATTTTTGGGACTGCCACATACAGGCACTCAATCTATTCCATTTTACTGCAGGGCCACCTACCTGCTCCTCTGGTTTGAAACATTTTTGGGACTGCCACATACAGGCACTCAATCTATTCCATTTTACTGCAGGGCCACCTACCTGCTCCTCTGGTTTGAAACATTTTTGGGACTGCCACATACAGGCACTCAATCTATCCCATTTTACTGGAGGGCCACCTACCTGCTCCTCTGGTTTGAAAAATGTTTGGGACTGCCACATACAGGCACTATCCAAATTAAATTGTCTCCATAGCAGCCTCCACACGTTGTCTCCATTGCTACCTCCAAAAGTCGTCCATATAGCTGCCTCCATACATCGTCCCTTTATCAAACGAGGTGTGTCAGGCAGAAATTTGGGTTGTTTTCATGGATTCCACATCAAAGTTGTTAACTTTGTCGCCACCCTGCTGTGTTATCCACAAAATATACTGGCAAACTTTTACCATTTAGGGATATTATTTCAGCGCTTCTTGCGCATCTGTTTACATTCCCCTCACCCGGCATATCCTAAACTTATAAGAACGCTACTATACTTGATCTTATACAAAAGGTTCTTAGAAGTGCTGTTTGGGGAGTAGCCTAGAGACAGGGGCTTGGATTGGCGAAAGCTCGCCTGGCAGCGGAACGCCAGCTCCATGCGCATCATGCGCTTCTTGCGCATCTGTTTACATTCCCCTCACCCGCCATATCCCAAACTTATGAGAACGCTACTACACTTAACTTGGTGCAGGCTGGGACCGAGTCTGACCCTGGGGCTGGTCATATACTGCCGACGCAGAGAATTGCGGGGCCTACCTCGGTCCAGGTCTCAAAGGCCTACTATACCTCCTCCCACCCCTCCTCCACCTCCTCCTCCTCCGAATTACCATCCGTGGGCATGGCGCCATCAGTCGGTAGCTCTAGGCACAGCAGCAGTGCCGTCGCTAAGCGACAGCAGGCGGTGCTGAAACTGCTGAGCCTAGGCGATAAAAGGCACACCGCCCAAGAGCTATTACAGGGCATTCCACATCAAAGTTGTTAACTTTGTCGCCACCCTGCTGTGTAATCCCCAAAATATACTTGCAAACTTTTACCATTTAGGGATATTATTTCAGCGCTTCTTGCGCATCTGTTTACATTCCCCTCACCCGGCATATCCTAAACTTATAAGAACGCTACTACACTTGATCTTATACAAAAGGTTCTTAGAAGTGCTGTTTGGGGAGTAGCCTAGAGACAGGGGCTTGGATTGGCGAAAGCTCGCCTGGCAGCGGAGCGCCAGCTCCATGCCAAGATCCAACTAACATAGTTTTAACTGCAGCACCTTTAATCTACTACTAGTTCACTGCCTCCATACATGGTCCCCTTATCAAACGAGCTGTGTCAGGCAGAATTTTGGGTTGTTTTCATGGCTTCCATGTTAACTTTGTCGCCACCCTGCTGTGTAATCCACAAAATATACTGGCAAACTTTTATCATGTACCGATATTATTTGAGCGCTTCTTGCTCACCTCCTTTGGTTCCTCTCTGCCACCCATTGGTTTGAAGCCTGAGTCCATTTAGGGTATGTCGCCATGACACTCTCTAGCCTGCTGCCGCTGCCTCTGCATGCCGTCCCCTATAGTGTCAGGGTCAATTATTGGATGTTTTAGATGCTATCTAGCTTCATTCTGTCACTCTGTCATGGCCATGCTGTTGCCCATAATTTTGGCATAATGGTGCGATTATGCAGCCTCAGAGGCATCCATGCATGCTGCCCCTGCTGTTTCCTGTCCATTTCCGTGGTGTTTCCATCCTTTTCTGAGGTTCCCAGGTGTTTGGCCAAGCTTCCCTGTGCAGAGCCTTGGTCCCCTTGAAAAATGCTCGAGTCTCCCATTGACTTCAATGGGGTTCGTTATTCGAGACGAGCACTCGAGCATCGGGAAAAGTTCGTCTCGAATAACGAGTACCCGAGCATTTTAGTGTTCGCTCATCTCTAGTTGTGGCATATCTATTGCTGTGGTAGACACTTTAAAACATCAGGTTTTGATGCTCTATATATCCCTTTAAGAGCATCTTCCCTTAAATAAGAACAAATGTTTGCATGTGCAACGTCCACCCACCGGTCCTGACCTAGCACAAGAGTTATGTCATGGGTGGCTTGGACCAGGTGAACAGACCTCACCCACACCGATCAGGACCAGCGAGAAGAGGCAAGAATGAGGGTAGGCTGCAATGAAGTGGAGGGATCCTCTGGGGTTACTCCCAGTGTATGTGTAGTGTAGGATCCTTGGGCAGATGGTGAAGGGGAGGCCTGTGGTGTTAGTGGCAGCAGCCAGGGATCATACATAGAGACAGGGATCATGAACTATAAGCTCACAGTCTCTTTATTAGGCAGGCAGTCCAATACATGGGGTACCAACTGTAATGGTTCCTCAAGCTTAAGCTTAGGTAGCTATGTGGTGCAGGAAATGGACACACAGGGGCTCATTTACTAAGGGTTGCGCTTCTTACTTTTGTCGGACTGTTCACCTTTTTTCGGGGATTACATGGCTTGGGTAGGTATTTAACAGGTGTCTGTGCTGGGATTTTGGTGCACACAATAGTTTTTCGGTACAGCTGCGCTGGCTTCCATGCGACATGGAAATTAGGGGGCGTGCTGTCGGACGATCCGACTGATTCGGATTGCGTGCAGGATATAACTTTCAAATTGTGTCGCAAGCCCAAGCACTTACATACACCACTAAAGAGATGGTGAACTCTGTCGGACCTGGGCAGGGTAGCGACACATGCAGGATATCGGGCGCTTGATCTTGGTGAACGGCGGCACAGTGGTGAACGGCGGCACAGTGTATGATGACAATGCACTTTCAATGAACTCCAGCGGACGGGTATCTAAATGTGTCCCAAAGAGTCGCTGGTCTGGCAGAGGGCTATCCCTCTGAAGGGAGACAGCAGCTGCAGGTTGTCTGACTTAGTAGAAAGATAGAAAGACACTATGTAAAAGGACAATCCTAATAAGAAGAATTCCTTCTAGCCCTTTAACTCCTCTTGGACCAAGCGCTTACGTCTAAAGGTCCGGAGTCTTCAGCAACGTCTAAAGACGTCTGAAAACCTTCTGTTTTCTGAATTACAACTTCCCCCTTCTCCGCTCCTCAATGCATTGCGCTGAAGTAGTGCGATGTGGAAAGGAGCAGAGCCATTGCTGCCGCCGGCAATACAGTTTAGTGGTCTAAAGGGGTTAATCAGAGCTGTTGGGTCTGATCTTGTACAGCTCTGACCAACATCAGCAGTCACAAGGGGTTGTTTCCCCCTGTAATTGGGGAACAAAAGCCCCAGTTAGACCCCTTCTACACTTGCGAGTGTGATGCGATGACCCGAAACGTTGCAAACCGGAACTGAACTCAGCATGTCAGTTCAGTTCTGGTTTGCAGCGTTCGGGCCATGCGATCTCGAGTGGAGAATGGGCCTTACAGGGGCAAACTTGTAAAAGAAGAAAAAAAGTGTAAATTCTTTTTTTTAAAAAAACACTGTGAAAATGTCCCCCATTGGTCTTTTACCTCATGGGGGACATATAAAGTAAAAACAAACATACATAAAAATATTCATAAAAATATAGTTACATTTCCCAATCTAATTAAAAAAAAATCCCTCCTACACTACAAAAAACATTGCCATAGTCACCGTGTGCCCGAGACTATACATATTATATATTATATATATATCAAAACTACCGACAATTTGAAAAGTAAAAAAGAAATATGTACTGTAGATTACAAAAAAAGTCTTTTTTCTACTTTTAATCCAAAATAAAACTAAAAATTAAAAACCATTCTTGAAACTTTTATTACGTTTTTACTAGCTCTATGTGCCTTCAAAAAAATTGCAGAATTTTTTTTAAAGAGAGCACAGAAAAAAAGAAGTTATGGCCCTTAATCCGGCATTTACGAAAATTCGCTAAAAATGCCCTGGTCATTAGAGCCTTTTCAGGCTGCGTCGCTAAGGGGTTAAAAGTTACTTATCAGAATAACCTGGAACACATTTCAGGGAATAAGCTAAGACTATGCTTATAGATCAGATGGGGTCGGGCTGTAGTGATTGGCCATGCATTTTTAGCCGATATGAGTAGCTCTGCAGCGTTGTCCCATTCAAGTGAACAATACAGACAGTGGCATAACTAGGAGAGGCAGGGCCCCATGGAAGACATCTGAAGGGGACCCCCTGCCGGCTTAAAAATATACATATATTACATTCCTATATACATAAACATACAGTTCATCACTCAAACATACACATTTATACACTGTTACACACATATAGAGCATATACACCTCACATATACACACATACAGTGCCATATGAAGACAAACAGCTTACATACATAGATAACGTACTGTATTTATACACACCATATACCATATACACATACAGCATATACACATCACAGATACACACATAAACAATATATATACCACAATGTGCCATCTAATATGTATATAATGGTGCACATTCTTTAGTGTCAGGTTGGATGACGGGGCCCCCTGACACTGTGGGCCCCATAGCGGTTGCTATGGCTGCTACCGCTGTAGTTACGCCCCTGAATACAGAGATATATGCAGTAGGCATATGTGTATTGGATTTATTTATGTCAGTAAGAAACGTGAAAGTAACAAAGATGAGACATTGATAAAAAGGCATAAACACTGTAAAAAAAACAAACAATGCAAAAATTAAAAAGAAACAATACAGGGCACAATCAATGTGATGGAGACTATCCGGTATTACTGTAGAATGGCTGATAATGTATACAAAGCACAGAGATCGGTGAAACCACATGAATCAGATGCAGAAGGGCAGAATATAATGGTATAAATTAAAACAGCCCTGTAACACACACCTTTCCCAACAACAAACACTCACGTGATCCATCCACCACAACCACCAGCCTCATCACTGGTAAAAAGAGGAATAAGGACAGGCTTATCCCAGGCATCACCCTACAGATATACCAGGGTATCATCAACACATAAAGACATTTTTTCACGTATTGAGCCTCTAAAATGCGACATAATCCACAAGAGCCCCATAAGGATTTCCAATCTAAGTTCTTTGGAAGGAAACATTTTATTGTTCACTGATACTAAACACATGTCAAAGAATATACAATGAGTCAGCAATGTTTATTTGTAATATTACTGTACCACTTTCTTTTAGCTTTATTGCTCATATTTAATTGTTTTCATGTGTTTTCCTGTCTGGAGCAGAATACAGAGGGAGTATGTGAGTCTGGCACAATGGACGCTCTCTAAAGCTTCAGTGCCACTTCTGAAATGTATTTTTCTGATCAACCTCCCAGGTGAGAAGCTTTAAGAAGTATAGAGAAAAGGAGAAAGGTTGATTAATTAAGAGGTTGAATGACCCCTAAGGGTGAAGACACGCGTGGCGTTTTTAGGCCGTTTTTGGGCCGTTTTTTCTAAGTGCGTTTTCAGATTGTAAAAAACGCAAGCGCTACAAAACGCATCCGGTTTTTAAAGACGCATGCATTTATGTCCGTTTTTAATTGCGCAAATTCGAAAAATCGGACAAAAACGCATGTGTTTTTTAGCGCATGCGTCTTTTGCAATCTGAAAAAGCACTTAGTAAAAACAGCCCAAAAACAGCCTAATAACGCCACGTGTGTCTTTACCCTAAGGCTGGTGCCACAAACGCAGACAAAGCGGTGCGTGTGGCACCAGCCTTATTCATTTTCTTAGCAGCCTCTGGCTCCATTGTGCAGATTCCATAGTGACGTAACTTGAAGCTGATGGACCCAAGTGCAAAATCTTCCAGGCCCTGACTATAATGTTAGTTTATAGTAATAGTCTTCTCATAGGAAGGTCAGAAGAAGGTCAGGAACAAAGGTCAGATAATTTCTCACACCCTACTGCTTTAATATTGATCGCCTATCGTAAAATGTGCATTTATAAGTTATTGTTATCTCATTAGGACAGGTCATAACATACAAGTACGTTTCTTCTAATGTTGCAAAACATCTCTGGTAAAAGTATAACATAAACACTTTAAATACAACAATGAAAAGGGAAGATTTGGGGAAGGGAATAAATAGGGGATGGATGTGTTGGGGGGTTGGCATATCTAGATAGCCAAGGTGCTCATATTGTGGCTTGGAGTGAATGTGTCATCACTACTAAGATCTCTCAACTCTCTGGGGCAGATTTACTAAGGGTCCGCTGACAACATTTCCGTCGGGTTTCCTGACTATTATTTGTGCCGCATTTAACATGGGTTTTTGGCACACACGATCGGATTTTCATGCAACACAAATCGGGGGGCGGGCCGTTAGACAACCCAAATGATTGGGACTAAGCGCGGGATTTAAAATTCATATTGTGTCGCACTTACATACACCAGGAAGAAGATGGTGAACTCCGACGGACCTGAGCGGGGAAGCGACACATGCAGGATATCGGGCGCACAATCTTGGTGGATCGCGCCGGACTTCATCCTTGTTGGACAGTCCGGATCGGGGATCGCGACAGGACCGGGTAAGTAAATGTGCCCCTTTGTGTCCAGGCAAGTGTGGGTGAGAAAGTGCCAAACTGGAAAGTTTGCACCTAAAACAGTAGACCACCGGGACCATGTCTTCACAAGTGCTCATGCGTATAAGAGGACCAGCTAGAGAGTTCCTCCATCCTATAGATTTGTGTGACCTTTTCCAACCACGCCATTAGTGGGAGCGTGATGGTTTGCCTTCAATATAGCAAAATTAGCGTTTTAGCTGCTGCTATCAGATGTGCGGCAAGCATGGATTCCTTCAGACGCAAGCCTCCTGGAAATGTACCAAAAACACTAATGACATATTCAGATTCAATCTAGAGGAGCAAAGGTCCTCATTTTTTCCTGTATTGCAAACCAGAAGGGAGAAGTTAGAGAGGACGACCATCATACATGTGCAACATCCCACACCAGGGCCTGGCCTTTTCTTGGGGCCTGGAGGCACTCGGGGCCCAGAATACCGGAGTGGCTGGCAGTTGCGGCCTAGGCACGTTAGTGTCACGGTGCTTGGTATGGGGACCGGAGGGCTGTCCTGCAGCCTGGCAGGTCTCCAGCAGGTGGTGTATGCAAGAAATTATATAGAGGGAGAGGCTGTGGTACTGATTCTCCCTGGGGCAGCGCTTAGAATCTGTAGTATGTGTCCCTGGTAGATGGATGGGGCTCCCTTGATGTTACAGTCGTAGGAGGGACCAGCCAGAGGAAATGTTGTGCATAAAAGTAACTTACAGTTCTTTATTTGAACCAACAGTGACAGCAGGCAATGTGCCCAACGATTCCTTACAGAGGTAGGATACTGGGAGTGCTCTTGGAAAGGGAACCACAGGAGTCTGTTTACCAGCCTGGATACAGGGGCAGGCAGGGATGGAGCTGTGTCCAATGTAGGAAGCTTCAGCTTTTATTCTGGAATGGTTCAGTGTTATCCCTGAAGGTGGACTGACACTCTATAGAGCTGCTGAGGCCTAGGAGGCCTGTGGTCAGAGCACGATCTCTGAGGTGGTGCTTCTCAGTCAGTAGCTGGGTCTCAAGAAGTCTGCCCACAACTGACTGACTTCTGGAACTTTCCTGATCAGGGGTTCTGTTACACCTCCTGGTCAGGTGGTGGCTCACTCTCCAATCACACTCCAGTTCACAATTAAGTGCATTGAGGCATATCATTGGATGACAACAATAAACAATATTTAACCCTTTCCTTTCCAGGCAGAATCTACCGCTGCACAATTACCTAAGGGTATGTGTAGTGTCCTGTAGAGGAGCTGATCAGACTCTCTATTAGGGGAACATACATATTAGGGGCTTATTTGCAACAACTCCTCTGCCTTGCATTGGCAGGGATGGCTCGACTATTGGACCAGATGTGGGAAACAAGAACCAACTCTGGCCAGCAGCAGATGGTGTCCGGAGGGTCCAGGTATGCAACAGCCGGTAGGGGTAAGGATGGTATAGAACGCACTTTCGAGGAAGTGCTGGCTATGTGCAGAGGACGAACCGCCCCGTTACATTTCTACCTGCCGTCTGACGGTCTTACCCTTTGTGTATGGCATCTAGGTGTTTCTAGTTGAACACCCCCGGTCCCCTAAAGACCTGCGGTTTACAGAATACCATAACTTACAAAGCTTCGGTTTGAGGCGTAAGCCAGTGGTCTGGATTTACACATAAAGAAGGTCCAACACAGTCATACTACAATCCTGCAAAGCCTATGAAAAAGGTTAAGTGCAAACTTACTGACAAATGGCATTGACAGTTGTGCAAACATTATATAACACACATTGGCTTTTAGCAGCCCAATGGGTAAATTGCTTGAACGTTACAAACAATACTGAAACTGACTACTCGTGGTAGCATAAGCAAAGTTCCAAAATGTCCATTTTCCTGTGGAGAAAAAGGCATAGACATTGCAAACAGAATGTCCATTCCTGCAAATGAAAACATTAAGTGCAAAATAAAGTCATTAGCAACTTTTCCTTGTAGCATATGGCTAAAGGTCTCTAAGAAGGCTTTAAGACAAAGTCCCTGATGTGGGGAAAAGTGCAGATGAACAAAGGGTCTCCTCTAGATGTGGAGGGACAGAATCCTTTGTGAATGATCTCTGCGTCAGCAGAGGTTGATGTTAACATAGCATATAACAAGGATGAGCAGTTCAAGGAAAGTCTCTTGACTATATAATAAATAGGGGGATGAGTCCCAGGAAAGCCTCTGGCTCTATAAGGTATATGGGCGTTCAGCCCAACTGGGAGTAGCAGAAAAATGTCATATTTACAATATATTTACAGTACCTGATAAGGGCTACAGCCCGTCAGGGGTTATTCTGTATCTTTCTTTTCAGCAACTGCAGGATCCAGAATCAGAGCAGGATCCTGTGAAGAGGAATCAAGAGCCGGCTGGGGACACCAGGTGGTAGCCTCAGGAACTGCAGGCTCCTCATCCTCCGGGATGTCGGCTGTTCCAGCTGGGGGCTCAACAGAGCCTGGGACCATTGAGGGGTCCAGGAACAAATAAACAGGGGTCTGCAGCAGCGCCGCAGCTCCCTCCAGTTCCAAATCTTCTGGGGCCAGGTCATGACCCCACTGGTAGACCAGAGCATGATGAGGGTCTTTCATCGGAGCCTCCGGATAGGGCTCATCAGCCGGGCCATCCTCCACCACAGAGGATCCTCGAGATCCAGCTGCACTCCCTGCAGTAGAGTCGACTGGGGTATTCCCCTGGACCATGCCTGGCCCATCGATGGCAATGGGACCCGTGCTGATGATAACAGTAGAAGGGGCATTTACATGGGTCACAGCCTGGGGACTCACCGCAGATGAAGAGGAAGAAGTCGAAGACTCTGGCCACTCATCATCCTCAAAGAGATTCTCACAGGACTGATAGCGGTCTTCCTCTGGATCCGGGATCCGGATGACACCAGCCGCCCAGGGTCCGCGGGGTCCTTCCTGCAGGGAGAATTCAATATACTCCCCTGGCTTCAAGTTGTGAAGCCGCTCCGGCAGATCAGGCCTCTTGACGGACCGGCGGGGAATGAAGACCTCCCGTCCGGTGTAGTCTTCGGTGGCGAAGCCGAAGACCTGCTGTCGGTCGAAGTAAAGGACCATCTCGGTGGTCCGGTTATGCTTGACCCAAGCGCCTTCCTTGGATCGGCCTGCCATGAACCGCTGGACCTCCTTCTCCAAACGTCTCTGTTCCGACGCACAGGTTCCTTGGCGCCTTCCTTGGATCGGCCTGCCATGAAATACTGGGCCACCTTCTCCAAATGTCCATGGGATCTGACCAGCACATGTGACCACTTCAACGGACCGGGGACATTCGTGTGCAGGGGGGCCTTAGAAAGAGAAATACATTTGGTTATTCAATAGCTGTTTTCCATTGTGCTGAGCTGAACATTTTAATGTCATCGCTGGAGGAAGCCATTTATCAAGTGAATATATGAAATTATTTATTTATAGATTTATTTGTGATCTTCCATCTATTTAAAGAAACAAGATAATTGATGCACATCTCTTTAAAGAGGTCTATTATCTATAGGTAGAGTCAGAAAATATGTTATTTATATTCTTTGGGAACAGATAGAGGTGCATGGGTAGCAGACAAAGCAGCTGCTATGGGGCGTAGAATGTCAGGGGGCCCAGGCACCCTACCTCACACACTGCAAAGAACAAAGGACCATCAGCAGTGTATAGATGTTTTGCTGCACTTCTTCCAGAGAAAACAATTAACTTCAAACTGTTGTCAGCTCAGAGAAGACACGAGGGGGAGGAGCGGCATGAGAGCGGGGCGAGGAATCACCTGCTGTCTACCATTTTCCCAGCTGCTTATCTGTTGGCTTCTGCCCTCCCTGTAAGCAGAAGTTGACAGCAGGAGATGAGGATGAGAAGATATCTGGACTGTGAGTGTATATACTGTAGGTATATGGTGTGTATATGACTTGTATTTGTATATATGCTGTCTATATCCATGAACATGATGTATAAACACTGTATACAGGCGGTCCCCTACTTAAGGACACCTGACACCCTTAAAGAGGGACCCCCCTGCCCACTGTGACCTCTGGTGAAGCTCTCTGGATGTTACTATAGTCCCAGACTGCAATGATCAGCTGTAAGTTGCCTGTAATTAACATTTATTGATAATCCTTGGTCCCATTACAGCAAAAAAATTTTAAATTCCAATTGTCACTGGGGCAAAAAAACAACTTTTGTCTGCATCAACAATTATAAAATACAGTTTCGACTTACATACAACTTCAACTTAAGTACAAACCCAAGGAACCTATCTTGTACTGCCGGTATATGTGAATATATAATGTCCATTGACTGTATAAGCGTGTAACTGATGTATATATGCTGTGGCTTATTTACGAAGGGTCCGCGGATCGCATTTCCCAACGTTTTCGGGGATTCCACGCCTGGGACAGTTATTTAGAAAGGGATTGTGTCGCACGCGATCGGAATTTGGCGCAGCGGCACCGGCTTTCATACGACAGAAATCGGGGGGGGGGGGGGGTATGCCATCGGAAGATCCTTCTGATTTGGACTGAGCGCGGGATTTAAGATTGAAATTGTGTCGCATCTAATGCACTAACATGCATCGGGAAGAAGATTGTGAACTCTGTCGGACCTGAGCGGGGAAGCGACAGATGCAGGATATCGGGCGCACAATCTTAGTGAATCGCGGCACAGTGCATTATACATGGACAATGCACTTTTGGGAACTCCGAGGGACCGGATAAGTAAATGTGCCCCACTGTGTGCACTTGATGTGTATATGGTTACTGCACGGTATGAAAAGTTTGTGCATGTATATGATGTGTATACACAGGTATGATCACGGTGATACCAAATTTATATTGGTTTTATAGTATTTTAATGCATTTACAAAATTAATAAACATGAAATAGAAAAAGAAGTGGCACTAATAATTAACACCCACCTACTAGACATGTGCTCTGTGGAAAACCGTGTGTCTAAACGGTAAAATAGTATAAATGAAAAAGGGATCACAGGTCCTGTATCTACTCTTATATGCATATTTAATGAATGTCTAAAATACCTAAAATACCTAAAATAAAAACATAAATATATATATATATATATATATATATATACAACATAACCCTAATATACATATATACTGGTTATGGTAGATATGCTGCTGCAGGAACAGTAGATTTGGCAAACATTTTAGGATAAAATTCTCTTTGTACCAAAATACCGTAAATAAAACCAATACTGCACTGACCCTGTGACAATGTACAATAGAGCCAATATTGCAGTGACCAGCAACAATAAAACAATTTAAAAAATTAAATAAATGTGTACGAAAAAGAAAAACAATATTACCATCTTCTGACGCTAATAACTTTTTAAAACTTTGGTGTACGGTGTGTGAGGTGTCGTTTTTTGCGGAATGAGCCGACGTTTTCATTGATACCATTTGTGGTCTCTGCCACATTCTGATCACTTTTTATTACATTTATGTGATGTAAAATGTGTAAAAGTCCTGTTTCGGATGTTTTGAGCGTTATTTTCCGTTATGGGGTTCACTGCCGGAAATAACAGTTTTTATATTTTAATAGATTGGGCATTTTGACATGCGGTGATAACTAACATGCTCGTGATTTTTACTGTTTATTACGTTTTGTATCAGTTTTTAAACCTTTTTTTTTTTTTAACTATGGTCTGCTCGTTCCTACCATATTCTGAAATACTACAGTATGTGGCATTTTTGCACAGTATTCATTACAAAAAGCCACAGACCACAGACAGCCCCGGGTCTGCCGAAGATGACGTTCGGTGGAGCGACGACTAGAACCAAGATGGCCGCTCCCATGCGCTGCTGTCTTTTAAATACTGCCGGCGGTATCGGCAGGGTTAATACCCAGGATCGGTGCTGGCACCAATCGTGGGTATTAGCGGTGGGTGTTTGCTGCTAGCACCGACTGTGGGTTTAACGGTAGATGTTTCATGCAATATGCTGCAAACCCCACCTTTGTATGAAAAAGGCTCAGTCCGTGCATGTACGGTACAGACCGTGAAGAGGTTAAAGGGAAGGGGGGCCCCATATAGAAGTCTGTTTCGGGGACCAGCCTCTCCTAGTTACACCCCTGTCGAGATGTTAACATATTAGCAATTTTCTATTTGGTTATAACAGTAAGTGCAGCCATATTTATTGTCTCCTACAATGTTCTAAAGGTCTTCTAAAATCAACTTTTAAAATTATGCTAATGAGCCGCATGAGCGTTACTAGAACCCCTTCATGCTCTGGTTTCACAGGCTGTTACACTGTGCACCCTTCCCCTGTTCCCTCATCACTTCCCCACTTTCTCACAAAGTGTGGGTCAAGAAAGTGCCATGGATAACAAACATAAGAAGATCACCACAGTCACAGTGCCCGGATCTATGAGTAATGTCCCTGGTTTATCAGGCTCGATCATGACGGTAAATATCTATCTAAGTAAATGAAGTTTTCCAAAACGTTTCCTTTTTTTCATGGTACAAATAAATTTAGTTGATACGTTTTTTATTTTGCAACCATCAGAAAGAAAAACAATCAGAACAGTCCTTGGAAACAGGAGCGTAACAATCGCGGGGGTCGCGACTGAGACCGGGCCCATTGTCCAACAGAGGCCCGCATCTGACCCGTGTGCTGCGCTGATAATTCGACGATAATGCACTCTGCCGTGATTCACGAAGATTGTGTGCCCGACATCCTGCATGTGCCGCTTCCCCGCTCAGGTCCGCCGGAGTTCACCTTCTTCTTCCTGGTGCATGTAAGTGCATTGGAAGCAACACAATTTGAAAATTAAATCCCGCGCTTAGTCCGATTGTCCGACAGCCTGCCCCCCCATTATCTGCTGCATGAAAGCCAGCGCAGCTGCACAACAATCCAATCACGTGCTAAACAATCCCAGCGCAAATCCCTGTTAATTACCTGTTAAACCTGCGCAAATCACGAAAACCGTGAAAAGTCCGACAAAAGTGCGATCCGCGACCCTTAGTAAATAATCCCCATTTCGTTAATTTAATCTCATCATCCATAATTATGTCTAAAAAACAATGGTGACATAAATGTTTTACACTCATTAACCAAAATATTATAAATATTAAATTTACATAACATTTATCCCTTATGTAATAGGGATTCTTGTGTTTTTCTTTTCAACATTTTGAGGTAAATTTATATAACATTAAATTTACCTCAAAATGTTGAAAAGAAAAACACAAGAATCCCTATTACATAAGGGGAGAAGTCATTAGACCAGTGCGGAGTGGAACCAGACAGTTCTCTGCTGCTCCAGATTAATCACTGGGGGTTATGTATCATCAGGCGGCTCCTTACGACAGCTCTATGTCTGTCTTTGGAGATCCGTTGCCCTTTAGATTTTAATAAAGTGGCTTTTTACCCTTGTTAAATCTATTGGCAGTGTCTTATGTTACGTTGGTTGTTTGTAACAGTCGGATAAAAAGTTGTAAAAAAACATCAAAAGTCGCAGCACATAGATTGGGGTGGAGACTGGAGTCAATTTGCGCAAAAACTTGCGCCTATGCCGAAAGTCGAAATTCCTTTTGTGAAAAATGTCATTGTCTTATGTTCATATGGCGCAATGGAAAGTCTCAAAACAGAATTAGCACCACACCTGCGGCAAAACAACGCCAACCATAGACAAAAAACAAAATAATACATCACCCCCAGTGTGTCTGATGCTGGGTGCATCTGTTGCAGCATAAGGCCCCTTTCGCCTTGACCTTCCATCACACTTGCAGCATGTGCTGCCTGGAACATCTGGTCCGAATGCTGCAAAATGGAACTGAACTCAGCATGTCAGTTCTGTTCCGATTTTCACAGTTCGGGTCAGACGTTCTAGGCAGCACATACTGCGAGGGGGAAAGGGGAAAGGTGAAAGGGGCCTAAGACTAGGGAATCCTATGTTGCATCTCATATTTGTGGTCTAGTTTGCTGCGATACAATATTGAATTTTTTTGGGTCTATGGCTATTTCCTACTAGGCCACGTCCCCAGGGTTTTCTAGAAACAGTAAGGCCATTTTTGATCTGTGGCATGATGATGTGGCATGTAGCATGAGCGTCAGCAATCCCCAACTAAATTCTGTTCTGATCCAAAAGGCTGAATTTGAAATAAAGGCACATTTGTGACTTTGGTGATCTTGTGTTGCCCCTTAGGTGAACGAAACGCCGTTTGATTCTGTGTTCAAATACAGTATTCAGCAGATATTAAGAATAATTATTAATTAATAATAACGAATATGATTTAAATTCTGGAGCCAAATAGGATTTTTTCCACTCTGGGACACAGAGGGGAACACGGGTAAGCCCGCGACCCCCCCCCCCCCCGTCATGATGTTGGTTCCCCCTATGCTTCTTTGGATGTAACTCAGCATTCACTCTCCTCCACACTTGACAAGTTGTATTTCTACCAAACAATTCTACTTTGGTTTCATCTGATCATCTGACATTCTCCCAATACTCGTCTGGAACATCCAAATGCTCTCCAGCAAACTTCAGATGGGCCCGGATATGTACTGGCTGCTAGGGACTGGATATGCACTGGATATGCACTGGATATGCATACCTCCCAACATTTGTGAAAGGGAAAGAGGGTCAAATCCCCCTAAGCCACACCCCAATCACTTCCTGGCCACGCCCCAAATTTTAGCCATATTATAATAATAAAAATAATCTCAATAAAAAAAAAATTATCCTCATTGGGATTTGAACCCAGAACCTGCAGTGTCCATGTACTATAATGTCACAGTGCCTCAACCAACTGAGCTATAACCCCTGTGATTATCTAGGTGTAGAATTCTGGTAACTAAGAACTATGACTACTGTTACACTGTGACACAGATTTACTGCTTTGGTATATAGGGAGGGATCTTCTCAGAAATTATCTTAATTATTGAGACTATTATTATTATTATGGAGATTAGTATTATTATTATTGAGATGATTATTATTATTTTTACTATTATTAATAATCGTCTCCATAATAATAAAAATAATAAAATTTATAATAATAATAGTTTCAATAATTAACATAAATAATCTCTGAGAAGATCCCTCTCTATCAGTGCATTAGTCTGTGTCACAGTGCAACACTGGCAGATAACACTTCTTAGTTACCAGAAATTCTCAGCTCTGTATCACTGGGCTTATAGCTCAGTTAGTTAAGGCTCCTGTCTACAGTGCAGAGGGTGCCAGGTTTGAATCTCAGCCTGGGCAAAACTTTATTTAATTTAATAAAGAGCTTGTGTGTGGGGAAGCCCTGGAGACCATATATGGACAGATGCTGATCTGTCCTGATGACGTGGTCCCTGCTCTCTCTGCTAAGCAGACACTTCTCTGAAAATGATTCCCTCCTGATGTCTGCTCTGGGGAACCCTAGGAGATGCAGTGACCATATATGGACAGATGCTGATCTGACCTGATGACGTGGTCCCTGCTCTCTCCGCTAAGCCGACACTTCTCTGAAAAGGATTCCCTGCCCGATGTCTGCTCTGGGGAACCCTAGGAGATGCAGTGACCATATATGGACAGATGCTGATGACGTGGTCCCTGCTCTCCGCTAAGCCCGACACTTCTCTGAAAAGGATTCCCTCCCGATGTCTGTAGAAGCCATTCTGTATTGTGAGTTCAGGCTTTTAAAGTATTTACTATGTGGACACAGCGCCGGGACACAGCGGGACCTGGGGGGAAAATCCGTGACAATCTCATAGCTGCCCGTGACGCGGGGCAGAGGTAAGAAAAACGTGACTTTCCCGGCAAAATCGGGACGGTTGGGAGCTATGGATATGTACTGGCCACCAGGGACTCAGATCTTGCAGCGTCTCTGGCGGTGTAGTGTGTTCCTGATAGTAGCCTATGTTATGTTCGTCCCAGCTTTCTGCAGGTCATTCACTGGGTCCCTCCATGTAGTTCTGGGAGTTTTGCTCAACGTGCTTGTGATAATTTTGACTCCCACGGGTGAGGTCTTGCTTGGAGCCCCTGATCGAGGGAGATTATCATTGGTCTTGTATGTCTCCATTTTCTGATTATTGCTCCCACAGTTGATCTCTTCACACCAAGCTGCTTGTCTTTTGCAGACACAGTCTTCCCAGCCTGTTGCAGGTCTACAATCTTGTTTCTGGTATTCTTCTACAGATCTTTGGTCTTCACCATAGGGGAGATTGGAGTGTGAATGTTTGAGGTTGCGGACAGGTGTCTTTTACATTGATAACAAGTTCAAACAGGAGCCATTATTACATGCAATGAGTGTGTAAGGATTGGAGATAGTGTATCCTCTGGACAACAGCGGATAATGACATAAGCCAACACCTGGGACCGGAGTCTAAGTGGTAACCGGTTTTCGCCAGAGCCTGCTGCAAAGCCGGTTGCACATGCTGCGGCGTGGTACCAAAAGGTCGTTCCACAGGTGCGACTTTGTCTGCGGTGGCAGCCAAGGCGTAGTACAGAATCGTCAGGCAATCTCGTGGTCGGGGACGTAGCGGAGTCAGGAACGGAGTCATGGTCACAACAGGAAATCAGGATAATCACACAGGAAAAAAGCTTTCTCTTAGGCATAGAGGCACAAACATTCGGCAGGGGACACAGGAAGAGGCAGGAATTTATCTTAGCAGGCAGCCAGCGGCAATTATCGGCGCACTGGCCCTTTAAATCTGGCATGCACACGTGCGCACTAAGAGACGGTAACGTGCGCCCCGGACCGCAGAGAACGAGGAGATTGCTGCTGGATCCGGGAGAGGTGAGTCAACGTGCAGGCAGGCTCCGGGGGCACAGTAAGGCACATGGGTCACACAGGCACCCGTGATCATGACAGAGAGGTGGACAGATGAGCCATTACTACAGGTAATGGATGGAAGAAAGAGAAGCCATTACTGCAGGTAATGAGTGTGGGACTAAGGAGCCTCTTAAAGAAGAAGTTACTAGTCTGTGAGAGCCAGAAATCTTGCTTCTTTGTAGGTTACCAAGTACTTACTTTTCCCCATAATTTGCAAATAAATTCTTCGAGAATCGGACAAGGAGATTTTCTGGATTTGTAATCACATTTTGTCTCCCATAGTTGAGGTTCTACCTATGATGCCTCTGTCATCTTTTTAAGTGGGAGAACTTACATAATTGGTAAGTGTAAAGTGGTAAAGTAAGTCTCCCACACACTAGTATGGGTGCTCTTTACCAATATATTGAACAATTTGCTGCTGTCGTACCGCTTTAATTCATGCCGTAATAGTGACAAGAAGCTGTAAAATCCATCTCACAAAGTAGCTTCAGTCTGTTCCTCCGCAGATCACATGATTCCACGAACGTTATCTAAAGGAACTTCTTCCATTACAGTCGTACAATGAAAGCCAGCAGTCTTTATAGAGAATGGAGAAGGTAATAACACCAGCTCTGGGCGTATAAGAAATGCTTCTTCATTTCGGCAGCTTTTGTTACGTTAGACAATCAAGCTCGCTCTAGCATGATGCTTCATTCTTTGTCGATAGCTCACAGTTACTATAGCTACATTACATAAATTAATGTATAATGACTGCTGTGCCTCCAATGAATCAACCTCAGGCCATATTAAACTACTGTGGATTTGCTGGCAATACAGTCTATGGCCATGCGGAGAATTGTGCCAGATTTGTTACCTGACTGTGGTGATGCAGACTGTCAGCCCTTACACTTGCATGGAGCTGATGTGAGTTAAACGGCACACTTTCCCTGATGCAGAATTAATTCCTGCGCGCATGTCAGCCCGGCTGATTATATAATATGTCTCCAAGGTTTTACAGGGATGTAATAGTTGTCACTCGACGCTTTGTCTGGGTCATTTTGCTATGAGGCTGTTTGGCTTCTTATGATGTTTACGGTAATCACTTGCTAAGATTAAATGCAGTTTTCATAAATTTCCTTATAAAGTAATAACTTTTTACATCTGTTCCCCATGTCATGATCTTATCTATAGGTGTATAACATTGAAAACAGTCAGTAGAAAGTACAGAGTCACTTGTAAGGAGGGGCTGACATACTTAATAACTGTATTATACATCAAAGAACAAAAGTGCAGTATATTTTTCTATACTTTATTACGATGCTGCTCCTTAGTTATTCATATTGGAAATGTATGGAAACTGTAAAATGTAGAGTGGATGTTATCATTCTCATTGTCAAAGGGGACGTAATGGAAATCTACTATTTCATTGCATGCATTATGAAGCAAACATACCTTGAGACTACTGTAGCTACTCGGATGCAGGATCATATCTTGTTTAATCCCTAAATTGAGTGGTTTTGCTGAAAAAACTATTATGACATTCAGGACCTTGGGAAAGCTGGATTGCATACTTCTTGCAGTACATAAATACATTACATTGCATTGTCCAGACAGGACTAATCAACCTGAGTTGGATCACTTATACACAGCTGGGGGATGGTACAGTGATTGATTATATCTGCCTGTCAGTGATTACATCATTCTCCTGAGCAGTGTGAGAGGAGAAGCACTGAGCCAGGAAAGGAGCGACAGAGACTCATTATCCTGAATTTTATAATAGTTTTTTCAGCAAAACCACTCAGCTCAGGGATTAAACAAGATATATCTTCAGCAGTCTCAAGGTATGTTTGGCTCATAATGCATTGAATCAAATGATATATTTCCTTTAAGTTGTCTTCCTTCCCTTTCCTCTTGGCTAAATATGCCTAAATGTATAGGGCGAGTGAAAAGTCCCCGGCCACCCTTTTATTTTAGAAATAAATGGAAAAATGACATGTCTGACTACTCCAGCACATCATCTTGGATCAAAGGCAACGTCATCTTGGAACAAAGGCAAGAAAGTTTTTGCAGAATTGTCTCAGAAATTGATTACTACAATCAGATTTATAGTTTCTCTCGTAGTTAAAAAGTTATCAACACAGAAAATTGAAACAACAACCAGGAAGGTTCCCTGTGAAGTACAGCTATTTCACATGTTGTTCATGGTGCTGAAGATGGAATGGAAAGTTCTGAATCCAATTGTTATGAACCCACATTAGTATTTTTGGAGAATCTCTGTGTTGACAACTTTGAACCACAAGAGATATTACAAATCTGATCAATTGGATGAGAAAGAATTACCCTGGATCCAAAATGGTGCACGTAGGTTTATTTGCTGTAACTGGGAGCTGAAACAGGGTAAGTACACACTCATGCCAAAATGTTTTTTTTCTTTCCCAATAATCCTGGAAACCCATTTAGGAGTCAGTGACAATCACCCCGTGCACTCACTTAAGAGTTCTCCTGACCTGAACCTCTGATCACAGGAATGAACTGACATGCTGTGTTTGTTCCTTTGGTCAGAGGTTCAGGTCAGGAGATCCCTTTAGTGCAGGGAGCGATTTTCACTGACTGCACTCACTCCTGGCCTAACTATGATATTGCAAGGACCATGAACGCTCCTTATTTTTAAAGATACCAGCTCACCCTAACTCTGCAGTTATTCCATTTACTGCCATAAGTAGTCGTAGTGCACGGATAAAGATCCCAAAGCCAGGCACCAAATCGTAGAAAATAAAAGTGGTTCACAGCACCAAACAATAATTGTCAAGCAGGATTCTTCTTTATTGGAATTCTCTAAAAAGTCATAATATATTCAGACAAGTCCAAGGAGGACCGAGGCATTTCAACTTGACTTAACAAGTCTCAATCTTGGTGACCATGACATAGACTTGTTATGTCAAGTCCAATAAAGAAGAATCCTACATGCCAATTATTGTTTGGTGCTGGTGAATTACTATTCATCCACTTTTTATTTTTGTAATGTGTAATATTTGTGTTACTTTTAACGGACTGCATTTTAGAGATTGGAAAATTGTTAACCCATTTATTGCACCACTCACCGTATAGTAAACATAACACAATCCCTCTATTGTGTGGGGTCAGTCTGATTATAGTGATGTCCAGTACACACCAAAAAAATATACGGTATATATAAAAAATTGCGGAGGAAGCAATGGGCGAAACGCAGGTCGGGGCGAGGGGTAGTTGGCAGCCGCAGCAGTAAGGTAATAACCAGTTCTACCAGGGCCTAATAGTGGACAAACACGACAGAGGTGTCATTATGAATTAAGATCAGGAATATGAGACTATTTTTAATACTTCAGTGCAATACCGGACTGTTGTTGTTGGTTGTCTTGCTCCACCAATACTTGGGATCAGTTTTTAAACCATTGTAAAGATTATTTGAAAGTGTTTTTCTGTTTTTAAATTGATGAAATAAAAAATATTAAGTTTTTATCATATAGTTCCCCTTTTGTGTAAGGTGTTTAATATATGTTTCGAGGGGAGTCATCCCGACTTTAGGATACTTGTAGGGACGCAATAAATTTGGGTTATAATATTATACATATATATATACCTACCGGTATATAGTTTTATTTATATGTATATATATATATATATATATAAAACTAAGTCCAGAGCAGCACTGCAAAAAAACTTAAAATCCTGGGTGCAAGCCAACAGAGTATAGCAATCCTCCACGTAAATACGGTAGGTACAAAGAATTCAGCTGCACTCCATGTAGTGAATGAAAAAACTGTTGGATTTATTCCAAACACATCACAACGTTTCACCTTCTACAGGAAGCCCTTGTCATGCTGAAACGTTATGATGTGTTTGGAATAAATCCTACTGTTTTTTCATTCACTACATGGAGTCCAGCTGAATCCTTGGTATCTATCTACCGTATATATATATTTTTTTTATCATCATTTGTTTTCATGTTACTATATTCTGGGAGGCTTAAAGGGGTATTCTCGCCTGGGCATTCACATTCAGTTTGATAAATCTGCCATATATAAACATTTCTTCAATTAGATGTTATTAAAAAAAATGTTCCTGTGTGAAGATAATTTCTCATAAATGTAGTCATTTTGTCCCTTAGAAACGAGATTGCTTCCTCGGATACGGCCACCTCTGCCTGAGAGATTGCACAAAGAAACAAAAGGTTTTGTGTATGAAATGTTCGGGAGTTACTGCAGGTCCCACAGCCGTCCTGTGGTAATGATCACTGAATCCAGGAGGTCAGGCAGGACTCTATAGCGCAAGTCTGGCCACCGCTGCCAGAGTGTGACGTGGTCGTATCCGAGGAAGCCATCTGGTTTCTAAGGGACAACATGACTACATTTATGAGAAATTATCTTCACACAGGAACATTTTTTTAAATAACATCCAATTGAAAAAATGTTTATATATGGAAGGTTAGTGAAACTGAATGTGAATGCCCAGATGAGAATACCCCTTTAACTGTTTGTTTGTCCCATATCAATCTCATTCACAGGTAGACATGTTCACCATAAGGAACATAACACAGTATTCAGTAGCAGGTGAAAGGACAATGTGTAGGCTGTTACAATAAGAGTTGTTAATTTTATATAGAGGTGTATAGAATCTGACAGCAAAAAGGGGCAGTCAACAAGAAGCTGTTTGTACACCTCCCCCCACCCCCATCAATGTTCCTAAGGAGTCATTATAATTAATATATATAATACATATACATATATAGCACCTGTACAGGGAAACTGTAAGGAGACATATGGAGAATTCACATCATTCTGCTACTGTCTTACATGTCCGCCTACTCATTTACTAATAGGTGTGTTATATTGATTAGCAAATATGTACTAACTTTCTATAAACCCAGAATAAGCTGCAGGTTTTTGTATTGACTTTTATGGGAAGAAATTTTAATACTTAGTACATGAAAATAGTCCTATTTACTTACGAATGACAAAAAAAATGATCTGAAATGTAATCAATAATAACAATGTCCACTGAGCGATATGTGCTTTTATTACTCGCCTCAAGGGCATTTAATATTTATAGAACATCTCAGCTCCATGGAGTGCCATCCTTTCATGGCCTTACTTACAATCCTTTCTATCAAGACCTTGAAGTTTTTCTAGTCGTGACAGTAGACCTGCATATAAATCCTTCTCTCTGAGGCACAGGAGCACGTGTTTTATATTTCTCATATTTTTTTCTGATAATGACTATATCAATATGGAAAAATTAAGAAATATATGGCACTGAGATTCCATTTGATGCATGGACACTTACAGCTTGGCATTGGATATATATGATATATATATATATATATATATATATATATATATATATATATATATATATATACACGAAGAAGTAGGTTGAAGCAGCACTCCAATAAGTAGTGAAAAAAGAAAACAGTTTATTCCACCATTGATGCGACGTTGAGAATGCCTTTAATGATAAGGCGAAACGTCGCATCAATGGTGGAATAAACTGTTTTCTTTTTTCACTACTTATTGGAGTGCTGCTTCAACCTACTTCTTCGATTGCATTCAGCGAGTCATGTCAGACCCGCTCTGAAGACCTGCACCCAACCTTTTGCATGGTGCCGTTCCAATCTGTTCCTTTTTCCTATATATATATATATATATATATATATATATATATATATATGATATATATGTACCAGGGGCATCCCTTGACTTAATACACCTTATAATGTATTCTAAAAAATATACAGGCGGTCCCCTACTTAAGGACACCCGACTTACAGACAACCCATAGTTACAGACAGACCCCTCTGTCCTCTGGTGAAGCTTTCTGAATGCTTTACTATAGTCCCATGATCAGCTGTAAGGTGTCTGTAATGAGACTTTATTGATAATCCTTGGTCCCACTACAGCAAAAAATGTTTAAACTCCAATTGTCACTGGGGCCAAAATTTTTTTGTCTGGATCTACAATTATAAAATATACAGTTTCGACTTACATAAAAATTCAACTTAAGAACAAACCTCCGGACCCTATCTTGTACGTAACCCGGGGACTGCCTGTACTCTAATATTAATATATTTTCATTTACTGATCTGAAGAAAACTGCAACATATCAAATCAAGCAGATAACCTCATTTATCTGCTTGTTTTGTAATTTGTAGTTTTCTTCAGATCAGTAAATGAAAATATGTTACGCAATTTGTGCCTATATTACAATGTATTGTGTGTACAACATAGTTTTGCTGCCTACAAAAACATATTCCCAGCCATTCATGGACTTATGGGGCAGGATATTTTTCTTATGGGGCAGAGTATTTTATCTTATGGGGCAGGATATTAGGTAGCTGAGAAATATAAATGTATTAAAAGTTCTACACCGCTTTCTTCATGTCTAAAGTAAAGACCCTGTTTCACAGATGAACCTTATCATCTACCAATCCTGCTAGAGATGGAGGGTCATGTGATCTTAATTGTCCACCTTCCAGGGCCGGGGATCAACGGGAAAACACCCGAAATCTAGCACCGATTGTGGGTGTTACCAGTCAGTCTTTGCTGCAATATGCAACAAAGACTTACTGGCTATGGAGAGGGCTCAGCCCGTGAGCCCTCTTCATGCACCCGCACCCGACACGCACCCGTACTATTAGAGCGGGTGTTGGGAAGGGGTTAATATTGGATTCATGAACATAAGGTCCTGCAAGGTAGATTTGTCATGGACATGGAGATCACATGACCCTCTATCTGCGGTATTGACAGCTTATGAGGTTAAATTTCTGAATCAGGAGGTTCTACTTTTTCAGGGAAGCGTTGGGGGAACATTTAATAGATGTAAATTGGTAAATTACCTAATATCCTGCAATACAAAATAACATGAAGTAAAGTGGCTCGCATCACACTCGCAACGCATGCTGCCTGGATCTCCTGGCTCGAATGCTGCAAACCGGAACTGAACTCAGCATGTCAGTAGAGTTCTGGTTTGCAGCGTTTGGCCGGGAGATCCGGGCAGCATGCGTTGCGAGTGTGATGCAAATTTATCGCAAGTGTGGAACGAGCCTTAATCACAACAGCTCTTCCTAAAAGCAGTGCCCTCCCTATTCAGAATAATGTGCTCTGCTACACTACAAGAAAAATGTTCAGAAATGGTAGGAGGAACATGACAGATTGTAGTCTGTCATAGTCTGGTATTGAAATTCCTTTCTTTATCTGATCGAGCTTCTGTGGTATGTGCTAGAAGAAGTTTGATACTTCACAAACTACAGAGCCTAGAAAAGTCAGCTGCTCACATCATGGTGCCAGATACTACACTGCTCAAAGTTGAATTTACTGACAACAAAATCCCCAAAATAATCATCAATGGAAATCAAATTTATTAACCAATGGAGGCCCGGATTTGGAGTCACACACAAAATTAAAGTTGAAAAACATCCTACATCCAACTTTGATCTAATCACCTTAAAACAAGTCAAAATGAGGTTGTGGATGGTCTCCCAAATGGATCTCCTCCCAGACCTGGACTAAAGCATCCGCCAACTTCTGGACAGTCTGTGGTGCAATGTGACTTGGGTGGAGCGCGACATGATGTCCCAGATGTGTTCAGATGTGTTCCATAGGGTACAGGTCTGGGAAACGAGCGGGCCAGTCCATAGCTTCAATGCCTTCATCTTGCAGGAACTGCTGACACTACAGTCACATGAGGTCTAGCATTGTCCTGCATTAGGAGGAACCCAGGGTCAACCACACCAGAATATGGTCTTATAAGGGTCTGAGGATCTAATCTCAGTACCTAATGGCAGTCAGGCTACCTCTGGTGAGCACATGGAGGGCTGTACGGCCCTCCAAAGAAATGCCACCCCACACCATTACTGACCCACTGCCAAACAGCTCAAGCTGAAGGATGTTGCAGGCAAGAGATGGCTCTCCACACCATCTCCAGGCTCTGTTACATGTGCTCCGTGTGATCCTGCTTTTATCTGTAAAGAGCACAGGGCGCCAGTGATGAATTTGCCAATCCTGGTGTTGTCTGGAAAATGCCAAGTGTCCTGCATGGTGTTGGGCTGTGAGCACAAGCCCCATCTGTTGACGTTGGGCCCTCATTCCATCCTCATGCACATTTGTGGCTGCTGGAGGTCATTTTGGAGGGCTCTGGTAGTGCTCCTCCTACCAGAGGAGCTGCAGTATCTGAGCCACTTGTGTAGGTTGTAGAATCCATCTCTTGCTACCAGAAGCCTGAAAGCACCACCAACATTCAAAATTGATCAAAACATCAGCCAGAATTCATTGGTACTAAGAAGCGGTCTGTGGTCCCCACCTGCAGAACCATTCCTTTATTGAGTGTGTTTTGTTAATAGCCAGTGAAATTGATTGTCAATCAGTGTTACTTCCTAAGTGGACAGTTTGATTTCACAGGAGTTTCATTTACTTAGAGTTAAATGGTGTTTAGGTGTAATCTTTATTTTTTTGAGCAGTGTACAAGACACCTTCAGAGAACTTTAGAGATCTATTTTTTTAGAAGGAAGGAGGCCATAGATAACAAATACAATAAGTTTACCGCAGTCATGGTGCCTGGATCTATAAGTAATTGCCCCTGGCTTATGATGCTTGATTTTCATGGTAGATTTCTTAAAGAGTCACATTCATATTCTGGGCTGGGGGAGTATACTCCAGGGTAATCCTGGCCTGCTACATCAGGACTAGAGGAAGAGTGAGAGTGTGGAGAAGGTTGTATTATCTTTGGACCACCCCCAGCAATTGTTCCTGCTCTGATAATGTGAATTCTCCCTCTTTCTTTTAATTGTATTGGTGACCTCATACTCACTATGATTGAAAGCTATGGCAGAGCAGCCAGAAATAAGTTACTGCTTAAATAGTTACATAGTTTATACGGTTGAAAAAAGACACATGTCCCTCAAGTTCAACCAAGGGATTGGATGAGGAAGGGATTTAGGTGAAACAAATCTATATAACATAACCATCAATGTTATTTAGATGTAAAAAGGCATCTAGTTTGAAGCTTTCTGCTGTCCCTGCTGTGACCAGAGCCTGAGGCAGGCTATTCCACAGATTGGCAGTTCTCATAGTAAAAAATCCCTGTCGCCTCCGGTGATTAAACCTTGATTTCTCCAGACGACAGTGCCCTCTTGTCTTTTGATTTGATTTAATCTGAAACAACTTACCACCATATTTTTGTATGGACCATTCATGTATTTATATAAATTAATCATGTCCCCTTGTATTTGTCTCTTTTCCAGACTAAATAAATCTAGTTGTTTTAATCTTTCCTCATAACTAGGACCCCCCCCATACCCCTTATCATTTTTGTGGCTCTTCGTCGTACCATCTCCAGGGCATCCTTTTTATGGACCGGTGCCCAGAACTGGACAGCATATTCCAGGTGAGGCTGAACCAATGCCTTGTACAGTGGTAATATTACATCCCTATCCCACCCGAGAGTCCATACCACTATTGATACATGATCTTGCTAGGTTTAAAGGCAGCTGATTGACTCTCTCAGAATTACTCCAGCAAGGACATATTTTGCCTTTGGATTATAAGCCTCCACGTGCATAACCTTACATTTATCTACATGAAACCTCATTTGCCAAGTTGATGACCAAACACTTAGTTTCTCCAGGTCATCCTGCAGCCTATGAACATCCCTCCATAGACTGTATTAAACTTCACAGCTTGGTGTCATCTGCAAAAATAGACACATTGCTGGCTCTATACGATAACTAAGTTTGGACATTTTTGCTCTAAAATTTCCCCTTTACCGTCCTAGATCTGTGACACTGATTAGTGTTTGGCAGATTAGAATCAGAACCCAAATGATAGGTTAAAATGGAAAATCCTTAGGAACTGCAAATCTTACAGCAGAAAAACAAAGAAGCTAGCAGGTCAATATCAAGGAAAAAAGGAAGAATTACAAATCCTAAATCTAAGTGGCCAAGCCAAATCCAAAGGCAGAGAATATCTGCCAAAGCAAAGGCGTTCACCAGATACTCAAGGACATCTACACAAGTGGAACAGAGCACAGGTAGAATAAGGGCTGCCTTCACAAAAACATGTTCTGTTTGTGGTGCTGGTCAGATCCCACAGATATAACACAATTCACAGCACGGGTTTATTTGCATCATGCAGAAATATGATGCAAGGACTCCCTGTCTGCCAGCCAAACTGCAGCTTTGGCACAGTAACATATGCTGCATTTTAAACAAAAAAGACTGCATTATTTGTGTGAGATATCCATTACAGAACAGCCTTGTGAGGTGAAATACTTTTCCAAACCCAGTCAAGTTTGGGAGACAGAAAGAAAAACACTTGTTTGTGTGAAGTCTGCATGGTGTTTTATTTTTTATAACTGTTTTTTTTTTCCATTTTTCAGAAAGAAAGGCATATAACACATTAGATAGTGTACAATGTTACAACAGACAAGGCAGGACACATTATATGCCATATCTTGTGGGCCGCGGTTTTAACCTCTTTCTCAAAGATCTTTACAGAACAAAGCTAGAAGCTAACAACCATTGCCTGTCAGGCATCCATGCAATTTTTCTGTGGTCGGGAAGAGCTAAATATCCGATCCCATTGTGGGAAACAGTACACCACAAACTAAAACCAAGAAATCAAAGAACACATAACTAAGCTGTATTAATATAAAACCTAGAATAAGACAAAATGGACAAGACACAATAGGACGGTAGGGAATAGTGGGGAAGTCTCAGTACCGCAGCATGACTGTATATACAGAGGTGCATGGTTCAGGGAGGTCAGAGTCACGTCCCAGGCCAAATTGTGGATATAGTTCCTTTTACCAAGGCCCCTTTCTACACAACCTCTCAGATTCATATGGCTTGGACATTGAGGCAGAGCCGAATTTACTCACTACAAAGCTGCACGGTGTCCTCTCTGTCCACTCTAAATTTTTGAAGTCTTGAAAGATTTTTTTTTCTGAAAAAGAGCCATGAGAAGAGTAGAAATTTGCACAGTTTTTTGAAACTCTGTCTCAGAAAAGGCCTTAATAATAAAATCCACATCACTGGAATTCAATCACGGCTTCTTCTCGGAAGGGACCGACCTTATTGTGCCAGTATTACGCATCCCCTTGCCCATATTTGCTTTACAGGGTTGGATGCAGAATCCTAGTACAGGCGGTCCCCTACTTAAGGACACCCGAGTTACAGACAACCCATAGTTACAGACAGACCCATCTGACCTCTGGTGAAGCTCTCTGGATGCTTTACTATAGTCCCAGACTGCAATAATCAGATGTAAGGTGTCTGTAATGAAGCTTTATTGATAATCTTTGGTCCCATTACAGCAAAAAATGTTTAAACTCCAATTGTCACTGGGGCCAAATTTTTTTTGTCTGGATCTACAATTATAAAATATACAGTTTCGACTTACATACAAATTCAACTTAAGAACAAACCTCCGGACCCTATCTTGTACGTAACCCGGGGACTGCCTGTAGTCAGGGTTTAGAGAAGCCAGAAAACATGTTAAAAAGGTTTATCTTGAAGAAACATGAGTAGTATCCTGTATTAATATGAGCTATGAAAATTCAATGGAAAGCAGCAACTAAATGTCCTTAGTAGTCATATAGGATAATGGTGCAGAGCACACGCAATATTTGATGGGTATTACGTGGGTATTACTTTCATGACTACACACTAAATTTTACACCTACACAAATGTATCTGCGGCAGTGTGCATATCACACAGTACAGGTTATTAGAATAGAACGGAAGCTTGTACACTTATATCGTGACGTTCCATACAAATCAAGGAGACAAATTGGTCTTTACATGTTCCCATATAATGCAATTATCAAGGAGACTCGGCATGTAAGACGAACATATAAATCAGTGGTCCCCAAACTATGGCCCGTGGGCCACATGCGGCCCGCGGACCGTTTTCATCTGGCCCCCGCCACTTTGAGCACCAGCAGCTCCTGCTGAGAAGTGAGGGTCGCGGCAGTCGGGCAGGAGCCTCCGTCCGCCCGGACAGGAAGCTCCTGCCCGTCCCTTAATAGTGCTCGATGCGGCCGATGTGTCCGCTCGAGCACTATTATTACAGGTGGAGCGATGTGGCCGGAAGACAACCCCGGCGCACATCGCTCCTTGTACCTGGCTGCGCGCCCGCGTGATGACGTCATCACGCGGCCGCGCACCCCTTCCTGACCGACAGCAGCCCGAAGAAAGAAGACGCGGGAGCCGCTGCCAGAGGTGAGTATGGTTTTAATTTTTTTTAACCAGCAGCAGGGTACTATATAAAATGATTAATGATGGAGGGGCAGTATGGACAATAAATGATGGAGGGGCAGTATGGACAATAATTAATGATGGAGGGGCAGTATGGACAATAAATGATGGAGGGGCAGTATGGACAATAATTAATGATGGAGGGGCAGTATGGACAATAAATGATGGAGGGGCAGTATGGACAATAATTAATGATGGAGGGGCAGTATGGACAATAATTAATGATGGAGGGGCAGTATGGGAAATAATTAATGATGGAGGGGCAGTATGGACAATAATTAATGATGCAGCGGCAGTATGGACAATAATTAATGATGGAGGGGCAGTATGGACAATAATTAATGATGGAGGGGCAGTATGGGAAATAATTAATGATGGAGGGGCAGTATGGACAATAATTAATGATGGGGGCAGTATAGGGAATAATTAATGGTGGAGGGGCAGTATGGACAATAATTAATGATGGAGGGGCAGTATGGACAATAATTAATGATGGAGGGGCAGTATGGGAAGTAATTAATGATGGAGGGGCAGTATGGACAATAATTAATTATGGAGGGGCAGTATAGGAAATAATTAATGATGGAGGGGCAGTATGGACAATAATTAATGATGGAAGGGCAGTATGGACAATAATTAATGATGGAGGGGCAGTATGGACAATAATTAATGATGGAGGGGCAGTATGGACAATAAATCATGGAGGGGCAGTATGGACAATAAATCATGGAGGGGCAGTATGGACAATAAATGATGGAGGGGCAGTATGGACAATAAATCATGAAGGGGCAGTATGGACAATAATTAATGATGGAGGGACAGTATGGACAATAATTAATGATGGAGGGGCAGTATGGGAAAAAAATTAATGATGGAGGTACAGCATAGGAAATAATTACTGGTGGGGGGGGGCAGTATGGGAAATAATTAATGGTGGGGGGGCAGTATGGGAAATAATTAATGGTGGAGGGGCAGCATAGGAAATAATTAATGATGGAGGGGCAGTATGGGAAATAATTAATGGTGGGGGCAGCATAGGAAATAATTAATGATGGAGGGGCAGCATAAGAAATAATTAATGAGGGGAGCAGCATAGGAAATAATTAACGAGGGTAGCAGCATAGGAAATAATTAATGGGGGGAGCAGCATAGAAAATAATTCATGGAGAGGGGTCCACGTATATTTAAGAATTAATTGACCCAATTAATTAATTCATTGGGCCAATATATAAAATAGTTCACAAGGGGGTGCAGTATATTAATTGAGGGGGGTCCCAGTGTATTACGGATGCGGTCACATGTACCGCTTTTTATTTTTAAACTTTAGTCCGGCCCTCCAACAGTCTGAGAGGGATCGTGAACGGCCCCCTATGTAAGAAGTTTGGGGACCCCTGATATAAATCATTGGTTACGCAGTGAAGTGTAGAAGACACTGTGGAAAATGTAATTATACAAAGGAGACACAAGGTTCAGGTAGCGTTAGGCTTTATGCATCATGTCTTAAAGGGGTCATTCCACAACATTCAATTATTGCTGGAGTAAAACTTCCCGTGCGAATGAAGCGTTGGTATCCGTGTGTCCTGGAACTGCATTCACTTCTATGTGGCCACCATGACAGTGATCTTGCCCTTCACCATGGAAGTGAATGGAGTATCCGTCACGCATGTGCACTGCCTCCTCATTGAAAGGGGAACTTTCAGCCCCACGTTTTTATAACTGGGTATCCCAGATCGGTCAGCAATCCAAGCCAATACTGTGGATGGACGATAATTTACTCTTGAAGGAAAAACCTAAATTAAATCTATCAAAATCCATCATGATAAACCAGGGGCACTTACTCATAGCTCCAGGCACTGTGACTGTGGTAATCTTATTATATCTGTTATCCATGGCCTCCTTCCTACTAAAATCAACTTTTGAAATGATACCAATGAGCCAGAAGTTACCAGAGCCCCATTGTGTTGTAGCTTCACAGGCTGAGAGTTCAGTTTGGAGGGAGAGACAGTAACAGCCACAGCACAGCTACAGCACGGAGCGACTATGAGAATCACTTTCAAGTTGATTTTAGAAGGAAGGAGACCATGGATAGCAAATATAAGATTATAACAATCTCAGTGAGTGAAAGATCTATGAATATTTCCTTTAAATGTTATTAACCCCTTTACTATGTCACACGTTACCTATGGGTGTTTGGAGAGTGTTCACGTGCTGAGCCCTCTCCATACAAGGTGAGTGTTTGCTGCATACGGCTGCAAACACCCACTGGGTGATAACCCTCTGACCGCCATCGGCAAAGCTGTCGGATGTATTAAAAAGGTGGTGGCCTATGGGTGCCACCAAATTGGCTTAGATTGTTGCTCCCCATATCAATGGGGGGGGGCAGCAATCTATTAATATGACAGTTTAGGGTCATACAAAGGCTGTCTGACTTTAGGCTATTTAGGCGATTAGCACATTGTAATAGATGATGTGGAAAATCCCCATAATGTAGTATAGCAGTATATGGTAGGATCAATCAGACAGGGTTAATGTACCCTAGTGGTCTGAAAAATAGTAAAATAACATTTAAAAAAATTTAAAATTAAAAAGCCCTAAAAATCCAAATGACCTCCTTTCCCTAGAACTGATATAAATATACAGTAAAAATCATAAACATGTTAGGTATCGCCATGTCCCAAAATGTCCGATCTATCAAAATATAATAACAAGTTTTGCTGCTAATTAACCCCGTAATAGAAAATGGCGACCAAATTTGAAAATGACAATCTTCGGGCCATTTTGCAAAATATAAAAAAATTCCAAAAAAGTGATCAAAAGGCCGTACAGTCCTCAAAATGGTAGCATCAAAAAATTTCATCAAAAGTCGTAAAATTAATCAAGCAACGCCACACGCAGCTCCGTCCACTGAAGTGTGAAAAAGTTATTAGCGCCGGAAGATGGCAAAAGGAAGAATTTTTTTTGTATAGGTTTTAATTTTTGTAAATTTATGAAAACATTATCAAACCTATATAAATTTTGTATCCCTGTGATAGTACTGACCAAAGAAAGAAGTAGACATGTCATTTGGAGCGTTCAGTGAAAGCTGTAAAAACCAAGCCCACAAGAAAATGGCGCAAATGCATTTTTTTTCAACAATTTCACTACATTTGGATTTTTTTTTTCCCGCTTCCCAGTACACGCCAAGGCGTTCAAAGGGGTTCAAAAGGTAAAATCCAAAAAGGGGACGTGTAAAAGTGACTAATCACTGTAACATCCTTGGCATGTGTTTAGTATCTATGTGGGTACGATGGTTACAGTCACATTACAGCTTATATGCAACTTGTAATCATTTGATGATCCCTTGAAAAATATAACTCTACAAAAAACAAGCCCTGATGTGTCCTATCTGCAGGCAGCCTGTTATATTCATGGGAATATATTACTGTATATATAAGTTATTGCTTGTTGGATGCGGTGATGTTTAAACATGTTGCTACATCCAATATAATAGAAACTAGTTACACTTATGTACTGTTCACGGGTTCTGTTCTCCACTAATACATGTGATTGATGTGAGGGCTTGGTAAGAATGCTGTTACATATTTAGCGCATCATGAAATGCCTGATAGATTATTACACAGAGCATCAACATGTAAGTGATGGTTTTCACACAAACGCTTCAAGATAGAAGTCACCTTGTGTATCTCAAGTCATAACAAATGTTAACAAACGAATGTAGTCACATAAATTATATAAAACATCATTGTCTCTGTGTATAAAGACGTCTCTGCGTATTTAAGAAATTCTATAAATATAAGCCAGCTAGTAGAAGAGTACAGCAAGAGGAGCTAAGCAGATTGTACAGTGTCCTATCTGCAGGCAGCATGTTATAGGGCAGGAGGAGCTGAGCAGATTGTACATGGTGTCCTATCAGCAGGCAGCATGTTATAGAGCAGGAGGAGCTGAGCAGGTTGTACATAGTGTCCTATCTACAGGCAGCATGTTATAGAGCAGGAGGAGCTGACAGATTGTACATAGTGTCCTATCTACAGGCAGCATGTTATAGAGCAGGAGGAGCTGAGCAGATTGTACATAGACTTCTATATGTAGGCAGCATGTTATAGGGCAGACAGAGCTGAGCAGATTGTACATAGTGTTCTATCTGCAGGGAGCATTTTATAGACTAGGGGGAGCAGAGTAGATTGTACATAGTCTCCTATCTGTAGGCAGCATGTTATAGAGCAGGAGGAGCTGAGGAAATTATATATAGTGTCCTACCGGGAGGCAGCATGTAATAGAGCAGGGGGAGCTGAGCAGATTGTACATAGTGTACTATTAGCAAGTAGCATGTTATAGAGCAGGGAGAGCTGAGCACATTGTATCCTATCTGCAGGCAGCATGTTATAGAGTGGGGGGAGATGAGCAGATTATACATAGTGTAGCATGTTAAAGATCAGGAGGAGCTGAGAAGATTATACAGTGTCCTATCTGCTGCAAGCATGTTATAGAGCAGGATGAGCTGCAAAAATTGCACATTGTGTCCTATCTTTAGGCAAGGATGTTATAGAGCAGGAGGAGCTGAATGTACATAATATCCTATCTGATAGGGCAGTGATGGCGAACCTTTTAGAGGCCGAGTGCCCAAACTACAACCAAGACCCAATTATTTATCGCAAAGTGCCAACATAGAAATGTAATTTGTGATTTATACTCCCTGCTCTGTCACAATTTTCATTGATACCAGCACCTGAGGACACCAATATAGCAGAAAATAGTCCCAGTTACAGATGTCACTTTATAATAGCTCTGTGCACAGCAAGTCCTGGGCTGTCTGGGACTGCAGGAAGATACCTGGAGTCATCTCTGGTGATGGCCTGAGTGCCCACAGAAAGGGCTCCGAGAGCCACCTCTGGCACCAGTGCCATAGGTTAGCCATCACTGTGATAGGGGATGGAGGAGGGGGTACAGAGTAGGACAGGCAGGGGTGTAAACAACCTAACCCACAATATTTACTATAGGCTCTGCCAGACCCTACATCTGAAAATGAGATCACATGCTGGAGGCAAAAAGACTCCAGACCTCAAGAGTAGAAATGTTGCAGTGGCCACTTGAATAAATGTACACAATTTTGGATGGTCTCTTGGAGTGCTGCAATTTTTCTCTTCATATATGTGTATATATATATATTTTTTTTTAAATAAATTAACACCTTTTTTTGGATCCCCTTTAAATCCCTTTTTTATTATTTAGGTATATATATTTTAGCAAAAAAAACACTTTTATGTTTAATTTGAAAAAACTTTTTCTCTAACACAGCAGGAAGTTCTCCCCTTCCTTCTGGCATTCGAGAAAGACCCATCTCAGCACCTACTCAATATTTACAGCCAATTTTAAAAATGTGTTTAAGGCAAGGTTTGGGCTTGGATCCTTGGTATCAGAGGCAGCAACAATGCTTGTTCGCTTAAAAAGCCTCATGAAATCTTCATTAAATAAAAAAAAAAAAGTGATGTAATTAAGAAGATTGCTATTGAGGCTTATTATATTTATAGCTATCAAGAGCAGCGTAAGTGCTAACAGGAGACTGTCCTTAGTGTCAGAAAGTAGAAAAATTTTCTGTTGTGTCATGGAGAATCTTCCTGTCAAGAAAGAAAAATCGGAAATATTCTTATAAGAAGAACAATCCATTTGGAATTGGCAGTAAAATACTATTTGCAAACAATAGGAAGTCAACAAAGGAAGTCAACTAAACTTAAAAAATACAGAGTATGGAATCTACTGCTTCTTCCGTGGTTTAGGTAGAACACATTCTTTACTGCTGAATATGCCATCAGGCTGCCATCCTGCCCAATTTAAGAACACTGAACCCCTCCTGTCCCGAAGAGGTGGGCTCTAGATAGATCTAACTGGCAGCCGAGGTCCATGTTTGCACTTTAGTCAAGCGGTTGAGTATCCTACAAAATTGATGACGCATAAAACATCTAAGATTTCCGAAAAGAGAATTGTGGTCTCTTAATATTAATTAAACATTATACTATTTTGGAGTGTTAACCGAACTCCAGACCCGGGTATGGACTTTAATTGCAATAATTCATATGTGAACATTGTTAACATTCCCTTTGTAATATGTGTTATTGTACTATTTTATTTTGAAAATTAATAAAAAAAATATTATAAAAAAAAAAAATAAATAAAAATATATATTAATTAAACAAAAAAAAAAAAGAAGTATAAAAAGTATCCTTTACAAATCGATTTAGCTCTACCCCAAGTAATACGCTTTAAAATAGTCTCCTGTTTGGACTGCCCTCAATCTATTTTATCTGCAATGTTAAAGGGGTTTGCCCATGAAACAAAATTCTCACATTGTAATCCCCTAGTGAGGTTTACACAATTAAGATCATTTTAACCCTTAAAGGACCTGGCTCTTTTTTGTTTTTTTCATTTTCATTTTTCACTCCCCACGATCAAAATTCTATAACTTTTTTTTTTTTTTTTTACACGTAAAGAGCTTTGTGACGGCTTGTTTTCTGCAACAAATTGCACTTCATGGTGACAATATTTAATATTCCATGCCGTATATTGGGAAGCAGGAAAAAAATATTCCAAATGCAGTGAAATTGCTGAAAAAACGCATTTGGGCCATTTTCTTGTGGGTTTGGATTTTAAGGTTTTCACTATGTGACACAAATGACATGTCTACTTCTTCTTCTTTGGGTTGGTTTGATCACGGAAATACCAAATATGCCATTAATTTTGCCATCTTCTGGCGCCAATAACTTTTTCATACTTTGGTGTACGGAGCTGTGGGTGGTGTCATTTTTTGCTACTTTCGATGAAGTTTTCAATGCTACCATTTTTAGGGCTGCAAGACCTTCTGATCACTTTTTATATTTTTTAAAATGGCAAAAAAGTGCCATTTTCAAATTTGAGCGCTATTTTCCATTACAGGGTTAAACGCAGTGAAAAAACATTATTATATTTTGATAGATATTTATTTATATTTATATCAGTTTTAGGGAACGGGGTGGGGGGGGGTGATTTGAATTTTTAGGTTTTTCATTATTCTCTTTTTTTTCAACTTTTTTTATTTTTACTTTTACTATTTTTCAGACCCCCTAGTGTACTTTAACCCTTAGTTGTCTGATTTATCCTACCATATATAGCCATACTACTGTATGGCAGTATATGGGGATTTTCATCCTCATACATTACAATGTGCAATTAGCAAATAGTAATAAATGGGTTAAATCCACACAGCTTCGGGTCTTTGGAAGGCCTGAAGCTGTGCAATGGCCTTTTTGAAGCCAACGGCAGCTTTGCCAGCAGCAATGTGCGGGTTAACAACCGCGATCGGTCCTAGCACGGGTGTTGGAGAGGGCTGAGACCGTCGTTAAAGGGTCGTTGAAGGGTTAAACCCCTTACTTTACAATGTTACTCAGTTTTATTGATGTTTTAGCTCCTATCACTCCCTGGGCTGGACAGTGTGTGGGCAGGGACACTCTAAGCAGACGCTTCATGATCTCTAGAGCTATGAGATGCTGTGTGATGACAATGTGCTTTGATTACCAGGGTTCGGGTTTATATACACTTTCATTTAGTTTCTGAACATTAACCAGTATCTGTCACATAGAAAGAGAGATGAGAAGTACCATGAGAGGAATAGAATACACAATTACATTCTCAGCTCTGCTATCTTAGCCATAACATATACTGTCAGCTCTGCCATGCCTCCCTCCCCATGATAAAGACCTAATATATGTGCCCCTCCCCTTGATAAAGAGTGTGTGTGTCTGTGTGTTAGTCTTGGAATGCAAGGGTGGGCGCCGATACAGAGAGGAGCTCAGTGCAGCGTCAGGCAGTAGAACTATCTTCCATGCCTGACCCTAGACTTCTGATTTAGGGTCGGATCCTGCAGCAACACCACGACTGATAGAGATCGTTTGTAATTATATCTGTGAAATGCTGTATTTTTGTTAAAGAATGTGTTATTTTGTTATCGTGAATATATTTAAGAATCTTGTCTTTGTGGGAATACCCTTTTAAGTCTTCTGGGTCTCATTCACTTTAATCTTAGCAAAACCACATTACTTTGGCATTCCCCTTGTTCCACAAGTGGCGCCCTCACAGGAGCAGTGTACCTGCTATATAATGTCATTAACATACATGAGAATACCGGCGCGGTCTTGGAGAGCCGAAGTAAAACTAATTGTGTCCCAGCATGTTCCATGTCTCCGTGCTCTTCACACATTACAATGAAAGCATTGAAGATGGAAAAAAAGTAATAGGACATTTGATTTCTACATTTGCTGTGATTTTTCCAAAATATTATTATCAGAACTGTGCCTCCCTACAAATATATATTTTTTAGACATATAGCAAGTATTGCTTTTCTGAATTTTATTTGTCAAAGCCATTAAAAAATGTTTTTCATTAAACTTACTGTCATTCAGTTCAAGTGAAAATTAACAAAATGCTAAATTTGAGGATTATTTTTGACAATGGAACATTTGTTCTTCAATCTAATTACGGTATATATGCGGTTTAGATTTACATCACACCATCTTGTCACTACCTTTGCCATATCCCTCATGCGCTGGTGCAAGGCATGTAATATTGAAGATTGGCACTTTATTTGTCACTGTACATTGAAAAATATAAGATTCTTTGTAGGGGAGCCCTTCCAAACTAATGCTTATATGCGGTTAAGGTCCATGTTCTTGCTCCTGTATAAACTTTCAAAATGCACAACAGAAGACAGTTTTAAGACACCTTTTAGGACAAGGAGCAAGGCCTTGGAAAAGGGGATGTAGAATTACCATATATACTCAATATAAGCAGAGTTTTTCAGAACAATATGCCGGTAAATAAAAAAAACTCAGTACTCACCTTTCTGACGTCCCCCACCGGTCCTCTCTGGCAAGCGGCTGATGGCCCGTGCACAGGAAGCAAGAAGAGGACCTGCGTGTGCGTGTGTGTGAGGGGGGTGAGTACTAAGTTTATTAATTTTAATGTATTTGCTGGGCATACTGAGTGAAGGGGACAGGATGGCTATAGTCTACTGGGGGCTGGCTATATACCACTGGCAGCTGGCTTGCCATACAATACTGGGGGTAGTGAGCTGGCTGGCTAGATACCACTGGGGACTGGACGCTGCTTGGCTGCATACCACTGGGGGGCTGGCTGGCTACATACCACTGGGGGGGCTGGCTGGCTACATACCACTGGGGTCTGGATGCTGGCTGGCTACATACCACTGGGGTCTGGATGCTGGCTGGCTACATACCACTGGGGTCTGGATGCTGGCTGGCTACATACCACTGGGGTCTGGATGCTGGCTGGCTACATACCACTGGGGTCTGGATGCTGGCTGGCTACATACCACTGGGGTCTGGATGCTGGCTGGCTACATACCACTGGGGTCTGGATGCTGGCTGGCTAAATACCACTGGGGTCTGGATGCTGGCTGGCTACATACCACTGGGGTCTGGATGCTGGCTGCTACATACCACTGGGGTCTGGATGCTGGCTGGCTGCATACCACTGGGGTCTGGATGCTGGCTGGCTGCATACCACTGGGGTCTGGATGCTGGCTGGCTGCATACCACTGGGGTCTGGATGCTGGTTGGCTACATACCACTGGGGTCTGGATGCAGGCTGGCTACATACCACTGGGGTCTGGATGCAGGCTGGCTACATACCACTGGGGGGCTTACTGGCTACATACCACCGGGGGCTGGCTGGTTATAAACCACTGGGGGGCTGGCTGGTTATAAACCACTGGGGGGTTGGCTGACTATATACCACTGGGGGGGCTGGCTTGCTACATACCACTGGGGGGCTGGCTACATACCACTGGGGGGCTGGCTGGTTAAAAACCACTGGGGGGGCCTTGCCAGCTACATACCACTGGGGGGCTGGCTAGTGGGGCCTTAGGCTGACACTAAGGAAATAGGTTTTCTCTTTTTTTTATGTGATAAAATTAGGTACCTTGGCTTATACTCGAGTATATAAGTTAGTGGTTGGAATACTCAATTAATATTCAATAATGAAATATATTACTTTTTGCGTTATCTAGTTCATGGTTATTCAAGTTATAGTCAACTATTTTTACCAATGGCAGTTCTATACTTATTGAATGTTCCCAGGAATAAAACAACAGACAACTCTTACTAAAAAAACGTAAATTTTTATGTTCATGATACACTTGTGTATTCAGCACATGACTTCTACTTGAAATAATTTCTAAAGTTTCTTAAATGGTGACACCTTATAACACGACTAACCTTACTGTACTCCTTTTATCTCCGAGGTCTAGCATGGGCGGAATCTACATAGAAGTTGCATCATTCATGTCCCTGGTGCCTCATTATTCATGTACATTTGGGTTCATATTCCAATTTATGTTCAGCAATATCATAAAGTATAAATTCAGTGGGTCCCCAGTGCCTAAATCTCTTTCACCCCAATGACTCCCACATAGCCATTTCCCTTATCAAGATGAATGTTCAGATGTTTCAGACTTCAATAATTCCTTCAGTTCCTCAGCACTCTGAATATGCCAAGCTGTTTGAAATATCTTCATCTTCTTCCTGCCAATAAATAAAATTGGTTAATAATTGATTTTCTAGAGGAAGGAAAGGAAATGTATAGTAGAATGATTGAGACAGAGAGCAATCCTGTTTTTTATGTTTTTTTTTTTTTTTTTTTTTTTATAAAAACCCAATCTAAAAGTTACAAAATACACAGTAAATGCACAAAGTACGCGGCATGCTCTTTGCTATATTGAAAAAAATCTAACCTGCGAGTGTTAACAATAGATTTACAAAGGAAAATCTAGTAGAAATTATATTTTGACAGTGAAAATTGATCTTGTACTAGTTACCAAATGAGGCAACTACAATGCTGATTACAAAAAGCCTACAAGCCATAAAGCCGTACAGCAGCCTATTCTAAATCTTAGGAGCCCGTCTGTGCCTCATCCAGGGCTGTGGAGTCGGAGTCATGGAGTCTGAGTTGGAGATCATTTTGGAGGAGTCGGAATAAAATGGACCAACTCCAAAAATATATAATATATTGTTACAATTAGTTCACTGCAGTATGTGCTCAATAATTATTTCATAAGAATTTGGGGAATTATGGAATGTCCTATAAATGTTTGTTCTATTCCCCAGCTAAGGATGTAGGTTTAAGTTTGAGAAGAATGTGCATGCACTTTTTGCTCATGCTCAGTATTGAAGATCCACAGATCACAGTAAACAGGCACTGGGAATATATTAAGAAAAATTAAGGATTAAGAAAAATACTTAGCATATCTAAAGTTTCAATAAACTGTGCATAAATGAATTGATAAGTGTGTATCGTACTGAGTGTGTTGGTGAAAGGGTATATAATAAATTGTAAGCCCTAGCAGGTAAGTACCAACCTCTCTCTATCCTTTGGTTTGGCTGGGCTGGATCATCAGCAGGGGACATAATATTGTACTGATAGAATGACTTATGAGTACGGTGTGTAAAATATATAGCCGATATCTTTACCTTTTCATCTCCACTAGACCCTCCAGCTCCTTAGATTTACAAGCTGCTTTCTTTAAAACTTCCTCTGGGACGTCTGCCAGTTTAGCAACATTCAATCCATAACTCCTTGCAGCAATTCCTCGAGTTATCTGATATAAAAATGTGATATACTCGGGCTTCTCCGCAATTTCAGATTCTGGAGGATTAAAAAAAAGCAAAATAGCAGACAACACATGGTCATGTACATACAATAGAAACCTGTATATGTATTACGGATTTAGTGCAAAATGTTATGGCTGTAACTGCTGAGTTTTTATCATATATGGCTGCCGAAGTGGGAAATGCATAATACCATATAAACTCGAATAGAAGCCAAGTTTTTCAGCACAAAATTTATACTTGAGTCTATTAAAAAAATTAACACTGTACTCACCTTTCCGACGCCTCCCTCAAGTCCTCTTCTTGCTTCCGATGCTTCAGTGCCTCTTCAGGTTCCTCTTCGGGTCCCCTCGCAATGCCGTCGGCTCAAAAACATTGACATTAGCAAGTGGCTGATGTAATTCTGTGTGGCGGTTGTGTGCGGAGACCCAAAGAGGAGCCGAAGAGGAGTGGAAGGACTCGAAGAGGCACTAGAGGCTATATACTTCAGGGGGCAGGGGCTGGCAGGCTATATACTGGGGGGCATTGGCTGGCAAGCTATATACTGGGGGATATGGGTTGGTCGGCTTTATACTGACGGAGGCTGTGACCAATGCACTTCCCAGTTTTTTGTGTTAAAATTAGGTACCTCAGCTTATACTCGAGTATACACGGTACTATTATATATATTTATATAGATAGATATATGAGATATATGTATATATATACACACATATATACATATATATACACACACATGCATACATATATATTCTGAAATGAATGACTAGCGGCAACTTCTCCTGACCTTTACAGATCACCGATGAAGGTTTCAGAAGGGTTGTCATGGTAAGTGCACAGTTTATCTTACATTAACATTGCCTGGTGTAGCTTAGACAATAGTACATAGTCAAATTTGTTAGAAATGTATATCCATGGCCAAGTGGGGTCACATTGAAAATGCACATATATGCAAAAGCAACATGTTAATGGATGTAGACGACTCTTCCATGAATAGGGTCAACTACTCACAGAACATAGGTTACATTATAAAAATAGACGCATTATCTATATACAGTCATTCAGACGCATCCGTGGCCCCTTTAAGAGAGGTACAATATTGTGCTCTTGAAAGAGATTTGAATGCGTTCTGTTTTTGTGAAATTGTGTGTAGGAATGATAAAGCTTTCTGCCTTGAGACTTCAGAAATGGATACAACCCTTACAATCAATCACCTTGACGAGAAATTTAGAGAAAATAAAGAGACTCCATGGGATACAAAAAATTCAGATACAAAATCTAACAGAATAAAATACTATTGTATGACATTCAATGTAACTGTAAAACTAGTGAGCCTTTCACATTTGCATAAATTCCTCCTTTTGGAACCAGCAGCAAGCTTTTCATGACATTTTAGGGATAGAATATGGCTTGTTCTGGCTAAAACCATAAATAAAGGCAAAGGCTGTCCCCACTGGTAGTTACTGTGGCTCACTGCTTACTGTTGGTATCTGTTTATCTGATCTATGATAAGAGAAGACTATAAAAATGTCTGTCCCCCATGATCCCCCAGAAGAAAAATGTCTGTCCCCCATGATCCCCCAGAAGAAAAATGTCTGTCCCCTACGATCTCATTCACATATCTACAGTTTAATGAACATGAAAAAACAGATTTATTATCAAAACTAATATGAGTTGTCAAGTTAGAACTTGCCACCTACTTTTACCCAATTATTCCTGGCACCCTCAAGTAGAGTATAAAAAGTGGTTTTTTAGAATTGCCTCTTTTATGTGAAATTTCAACCATTCACCTATTACAAAAACATCTCCTCCAATGTCACGTGAAAAGGAAATTGGAGAAAATGGAGATAAGGCAGGAGGGGGAGCATCACTCAAGACCAGATACATTTATCATCCAGCATAACCTGCTGTGAGAATATATATTAGAACTGCTGCACAGGAGTAGAAGGAGAATATAAGCCCCGGCGTACAATCCCTGAAAGAATCGCAATTACCTACGAAACGCCAGTAATTGTGGTTATTTTCTCCTTCACGCCACCTCCTCACCAATCCCCATTGTCACTTTGGCTTTCCACATACTGTATATGCTCGAGTATAAGCCGACCCAAATGTAAGCCAAGGCCCCTAATTTTAAAACAAAAAACTGTGAAAACCTAATGACTCGGGTATAAGCCTAGGGTGGGAAATGCATTGGTAACAGCCAGTATATAGTCCCCTTCCTTCCCTAGTATATAGCCATCCAGCCCCTGCCCTCCATATATAGCCAGCCCCCTGCCCTCAGTATATAGCCAGCCAGCCCCAGTTTGCCCCTATAGATAGCCAGTCCCAGTTTTCCCCTATAGACAGCCAGCCCCAGTTTGCCCCTATAGATAGCCAGCCCCAGTTTGCCCCTATAGACAGCCAGCCCCAGTTTGCTCCTATAGACAGACAGCCAGCCCCAGTTTGCACCTATAGACAGCTAGCCAGCCCCAGTTTGCCCCTATAGATAGCCAGCCAGCCCCTGTTTGCCCAATACATAAAAAAAGAAAATCAATACACACCTTCCCGACGCCCCCCACAGGTCTTCTCTTCTTCACACTCTGGTACACACTCACAGCTTGTGTGCTGGAGTGTGACACTGACGTGCCTCTCCCGGAACAGAGAAGAGAAGACCTGCAAGGAGGGTGGGGGGGAAAATCAGAAAGGTGAGTAATTTCTTTCTATTTTTTACTTGAGTATAAGCAGATTTTGGGTTGAAAAACTTGGTTTATACTTAAGTATATAAGGCATTTTATAATAATTCAGGCTTTTATTTACGTTTTCAGTTTCTCTTTACGCAATATTATAATCATAGACTTCATACCATGTTCATTTCCCTGATCTTCATCAATAAAGAAAGCCATATGGTAGTTTCCAACAACAGTAGGATAGCAGGCTTCCAATTCACACAGGGGAGGGTAATGTGTGACAAACAGTGTTAATGACATCACCTGAGGGCAGAATATAGATTAATAAAACATTGAGAAAATTCGAGAAAGGCAGGAGAAAAAAAAACTCTGCTTGGTACATATTAATCATAATATCAATTCTTCTGGGGAATAATTTGCTCTTTACTGTACTGGATAGTATTCCATGCAGAGCCTTATTGCAACAAAATAGTCAGCTATGGGTGACGTATGCATCTATATAGTAGAAGGCGGTGTATGTGGTAGCCGTATGTTTAGTGCATACATTGGGAGAGTTACATAAATACAAAACTCATTGGTGAAGGCACATAAATCTACCCCTCCTGTTTCCTCCATCCGGACACCACTTTGCGGGCGTGGGATGGGCAGGGGTGTGAACACCCACTCTCTGGATTTACTCTATAATAAGACTGTAGCAAAAAAAGGTCTGCCAGTTCAGATCTGGCCTACGAGGTCCAAACTGGTGGAGTTTGCATATGTATTTACTAAAAGGCCGGAGCCTCTTACTCGATATGGGTGAAAGAGAGCATCGGTGGGGGAAATTTTAAGACTTGCTTTCGAAATGCCATTCTTAATGAATTCCCCCTATTGAGTCTAAGGTGGAGACGTATCAGAATTGTCTGAGGTAAAACAATTCTAGTTGCCCATGGCATTATCATGCGGTTGAAGGAACTAAATGTAACATAAAAGAGACAAAAACTTACATCTTTTATAATGTACTCCAGAGTTGCATACGCTATGGCGATCCCATCATGTGTACTAGTGCCTCTTCCCAATTCATCCAAGATTACGAGAGACCGAGGACTGGCTTGCTTTAATATCTCTGCCGTCTCTGACAACTCTTCCATAAATGTGCTCCGTCCTTTATAGATATTATCGGCTGCTCCCATTCTGTAAAATAATAGGAGCTTTGGGTTTTAGGAAGCAAATACCATATAAGGCATAGCATAACTGATATCATTCATTTCTTCTGGGTGCACTGAGGGCCGGCCCATGTCTGTTAGTGCACTCATTTTCACTTTTCTACCTGATATTTCCATGATATGTCAATACCTGTGAAATAGTGCACATCTGGGTAGTAATGGGCAGCAAAAATGATAACGGATGCTTAAAGGGGTTTCCCATTTCAACAAGTAATTGATTTTGTTTAAATAATGAAAGTTACACAAGTTTCCAATATCCTTTCTGTATCAATTCCACACGGTTTTCTAGATCTCTGCTTGCTGTCATTCTTTAGAAAGCTTCATTGTATATTTCCAGTGGACAGAAATCTGTGACCATGGTCACACAGGTGCAAGGCTTGTTATATCACACAGCTTTGATCACTCTCTGTGATATAACGAGCCGTGCACCTGTGTGACCATGGTCAGACTTCTGTCCACTGGAAATAAACAATGAAGCTTTCTATAGAAGGACAGCAAGAAGAGATCTGGAAAACCGTGAGGAATTTATACAGAAAGTATATTGGAAAACTTTATTATTTTTCATCATACAAACAATAACATTAATTTACCAAAGTGGGAATACCCCTTTAACAAAGGAGGCCTCTCCCCCAGTGTACTGAGCTACTAACTTGATTAAAAATAAAATATAATTTACTCTTAAACTACAACTCTCTGTAAAAAGGAAAGGAATATGAAAAGCGTATAATAATAAAATGTTGTAAATTATTATTAAAATATAAAAAAACTATGAAAGCTGATCATCAAAATCAGAATTTTAGCAGTAAAAATGGAGCAAACATTTAGGAAATATTCATTTCTTAATCACTGACAAACACTCTAGTGCCACTTTAAAACTGCCAGCGAGTCGATTACATGGGGCGAGGAAAAGGCTCAGCCTTAAAAATTCTGACTGCAGCTGAAGCTATTGTGCCGCACAAACACATGGGGATGAAGCCATGATAGTGAAATGAATCGATCCATCAATGTATCCGCGCCTCATGCACAGTTATGGCGGCTCATTCTCCCCTGACTGCTTTGAAATCACAGCTGCAGACACTGTCTCCGCAATAAGTGTAGGCCTCAGAAGAGCGTCTTCCCGAGGAAAAAGAATTTATTTTTTATGTCTGGAGGCAAAGTAAGAGAAGTGTTATGTCGTCTTCCGTTGCGCTGAATGTACTGTCGCGGTGGTTCAGTGGATTAATCGTATTGAAAATCACTGGCGCACATACAACTAATTGGCTGAGGGTGACAATTATTCCATCTATCTTAGGAATTACCAGGAAAGATTCCCACTAAACAGATGACAGCGGTATACGGAGGGGAATATCTGAGGTCTCTCGTTAGTCTCAGTCGCTCTACTTCTTCTCTAAGATGTGATTTCCTATGTAACATATCTGAGAAACAGACCATAAAGAAAAGTCATGCGTTATGTGTGTACTGGGGAAAGTCATCCGGCTCAGATTAGCAGTTTTTTTTGTTCCATTACTAAAAGCCTGGCTAATTCTATAAAATAAATGGAGCAGAAGTGATTATATCCCTAATTCATAACTTAGACAATAGATCTGTTCCCCATTCATGTATGCATACTTTTCTGATCAGATATTCCCTTAAGCAATGCCTGAACAACACAAGACAGCATGTTCTTGGTTACTCACTAACACTTTGTTTGGCGGCACGCCCAATTTATAGTAATACATTGGAGATTCTATATGAAAACGATAGCAGGGATTACAAAACAAACAGCACCTCGCCGCCTCCACCATAAAGGGTATGAATATGTAGAATGCAATACAATCATCGATAGACGGCATGGTGCAAGTAGTCTAGTGATGGGACGCTCCAGAGGAAACACAAGCTTTAAGTAACACAATCCTTCGGTTTGTTGATTCAGAATATGAATTATTGGTTTAAAGTATTATGGGCCAAAACCAGAGGTTTATTATTAGCTGAAAACTCTTCCTTGCAGCAAAGTATGTGTTTAATCATACGCATCTGTTGGGAAACCTTGGATCACATATGATAGCGGACCCTTTAGAGCAGTGATGGCGAACCTTTTAGTGACCGAGGGCCCAAACTACAACAAAGACCCGATTATTTATCGCAAAGTGCCAACACAGAAATTTAATTTATGATTTATACTCCCTTCTCTGTCACAGTTTTCATTCATACCAGCTCTCTGAGGACACCAAAAAAACAGAAAATAGTCCCAGGTACAGCTGTCACTTTAACATACCTCTGTGCACAGCAAGTCCTGGGCTGTCTGGGACTGCAGGAAGATACCTGGAGTCATCTCTGGTGATGGCCTGAGTGCCCACAGAAAGGGCTCCGAGTGCCACCTCTGGCACCAGTGCCATAGGTTAGCCATCACTGCTTTAGAGACTGAGTGCCCAAAGTACAACTCAAACCCACACGTTTGTCAAAGTGTAAACATGACAATTTAAGATACAACTTAATGCTCCCTGTTTTGTCCCAGTTTTCAATTGTATAGGCATCCTGAGGCCACTAATACAGTAGAAGAAAAGAGGAGAAATATATCATTATTGTAGTTTCCCTCTTGGGCCTCTTGCTGAACACAGAGCAATAGCTCCAATGATCTGTTCACAACTTCTTGCATCTCCTTTAGTCCCTGGCAGCCAACGGTGTGTTGCTTTAAAATAGCCCTGAACGTGGCACGTAGCTTAGCAGCGTCTAACTGCAAGATGATCATTGTGGCCTATCTGATGAACTCTGCGTTGGGGTGATGGCCTCGGTGCCCACAGAGAGGGCTCCGATTGCCACCTCTGACACCCGTGCCATAGGTACACCACCACTGTGATAGGCCAAGAACAGGGCCACTGTGTTATGTCAATGGAGTTTTCCTGAGCTCTGCTGTAGGAGGACTTGGTGGCCTTTTTCTCACCAGACACAACCGTAGACAGAGTAAAGCTCAGGAGGCCCATCATCCTGGATGTTACTGATAATCTCTTGACAATGGTAAAACAATGATAACATGCACACCTAAATGATCGGCAGGCTGTAGGACCATGTAGCAGATCACATTACTCACATTTAAGGGGAGGGTCTGTCCCTTGGGTATTCAGCATTTCCAGGGCCACAAATATTGGAAATACAACATAAGGGAGAGGCAGGTGCTTTTAAATTGTTTGGGGGGATAATCTACACTATTAGGTATACTGTAGGTTTATACTTTGCAAATTAATATTCTGTAGATTTAGACTAATTTCCAACCTAACCATTTTTGCTTCGCACACCATTTTGAAAGATCACCTCAATTTCGCCATTTATAAATTCCAATTCCTAAAATACAGCCTTATTACTTCAACTGGTGGTACTCTTAATAATTAAACCTCCACTAATGGGACATGTATCCGTTTTGTGGTGTAAGTCAACTTGGGTTCAACATGAACAAAGGGTTGAACATGAAAAAACTCTGTGGCAAGAGGTCTCCCAGTGGATCACACAACTCTATTTTGTAATCCTCACAGTTAAAGGGGTTTTCCTGTTTCGATTAGTCCACTTTCCACTGCACTTATCTATAGACATTGAATAGAGGGGTAGAATGCATGCACTGCCCCCAATGATCAGAATATTAGCTTCAGGAAGATAGGAGAGAAAAGTTAAAAATGGGCCAACATTTGTGTATTTTACTGAACCGAGGTCTTTCGATTCACAGAATGTTATAGTATTGTTCTGGTGATAGTATTCACTATGAATACAACAGCTTATAAAATGGTAAATGTTAGGAGAATGACCTTTCCGAATGTGTCTGCGAGGAAAGAAAATAATTAGCACAAGGCTCCCGCATGCAGGGTTCCTGCTTGTTGCCTTAACTCCAATTAAATCAATACTTCTAAGTTGTACAAAGTGAAAACTATAGTTCTAGCTGTACGCTTGTTATTCTGGTTTGAAACTTATTCAAAGTAATAAAAGTAACTTGTTTAAAGTCACAAAGAAATGTTGAGGCTTATACGACCGAATCCATTTCCTCAAATACTAATAGGGAAAAAATGCACAAACTAAATAGAAAGTACTAAAAATGGCTTTGCTGTCCCAAACAATTAGCTTTCTACTCTAGGCCTAGAAATACGGACTGTGACTGCTTGTAATGGTCAACAAGATCTCATTTTCATTTAAAGGGAACCGGTCATCAGATATTTACCTAATAAACAGCTACCGGAACACCTTCCAGACCTTGTTTCTTTCATAACCCAGTGTGGTGGCATCATCCCCAAAATCAACTTTTAAGAGAGATGTAAATTGTTTTTTTTTTAAAGTTAAGGATGCAGAGATTTTAACACTGAAGTCAAGCTCTCTCTTCCCTGTAAGCCCCTTTCACTGTAATTGATGGTCCTACATCCAGAGACCTCACTAACCAGATCTCCAGAAGTCTGATGCATAATGTTAATCCCAGAGGAGGAGGCATCAGAGTTTCCCACCTTGACTTCAGTGTTAAACTCTCCTCCTCCATGACCTTATACAACCAATTTACCTCTCACTTCAAAGTTGATTTTCTGGACGATGCCACCACCATGGGCCATGAAAGAAACAAAAACGAGAAGGTATTATGCTGCTTGACAAAATACTGGTAGTGGTTAATTAGGTTTATTAGGTCAGTTGCTAATAACAGGTTCCTTTAAGCCTTAATGCCTACAATTATGGCTTATTACACTTTATAAGCTGGCCCATTTTAGGCACAAAATGTGGCATCTTACTTCAAATTAAGACAACATAAAAATGGTAAATGGCCGGTTAGCCGCCGTGTAATCGCTAGTTGATGACTTGCTTAGCAGAACAGAGCTTGCACTAAATTTATGCTTCAAATGTTTATATCCATTTGGAGGGGACAAAGAATTTCTGCTGCAAAAACCAGACGACTTTTTCAAGTGTTTGTGGCAGGCATTCTACTGTGGACGTCTCTGCAGAAGGATTATTTTTTGGATCACACTATTAGCAAATCAGACAAATGCTGATTTTTGGCACAGAAGAAGGGCCTAGACAGAATTAGCAATTCGGTCCCAAAACTTTTTCACTTAACATTTCACGATTACACAGAATACGGAACATTAAATACTTCTTATTTATTACTGGCCCTAGGGAGTATAAAAATAAGAAACCTATACCTCACCTTGCTTTGGTGCAATGCAGTGCCATCCACCACCCTCTGTTTAAATACAGAGGATGAGCAGTGATTCGTCGTCGTAATGTCACTGCCAATTTGTGCTTGGTCTAAGAATATTCTGTTAGTCCTTTATGCCTGGGATGTAGTTTTTAGGATATGTGGGGTCTACGTTCTGCTTTGTGCATTATTATTATTAGTAGTAAAACGACACACATGCTGACATTCGCATGACGGCTTAGACAGGATTAGCCATTCTGTCTCAAACTTTTTTCACGAAATATTTAGAATATTGGATATCAAAGCGGTTGTCCAAGACCATTTTTTCTCTACAAATGACCCTAGGAATTATGAAAATAGACAACAATGTATACACATTGGCGCAGTGTCGTCCATCACCGTCAGCCGTTTATACACAGAGGCAGAGAGGTGATGTGGAGTCAACAGTGCGCAGCCGATACAGCAAAGGGCTGTAGCAGGTGTCAGCTGCCGATCCTCTATATACTGTACAAACAGAGGCCGATGGCAGCAGGTGACGCAGCACTACACCCGAACCCGAGACCGAGGCGAGTATAGGTTGATTATTATCTTCATGTTTAAAAAATGTAATCCTGGAAAAAAAAACCTTTAAGAATAAATTGTAAAAAAAATCCTCAAAAAGGAAAATATATATCAAAATGTAAGATTCCAGATATAAATACAAAAAATCCTCACAAAAAATCCTCAAAATACATCCATTTTCTTTACTACAATAAGTTTTTTTTTTGTACCTGGTAAAGATTCCATCCACAACCCCAATTGTGACTTCTTCTGCAGGGACATAGGATCCTATCTGTGCCATGATGGTGATGAGGGCGACCTGTTTGATGTACGAGCTCTTCCCACCCATATTGGGTCCAGTGATTATCATGACTCTCTCCAAGTCTGCCTACAGAGAAGTATAGAGCCACATTTATTATTAAAGTTGTTGTAAAAAATGTTAATAACACTCGAATAAGGCAAATAAAACCGGCCTTTTACTGTATGTAGTAATTCTTATCATCCAAAATTAACCCTGGATGAGCCAGCAAGTTATAAGCAACACACTGTATTTATCTGTATATGTATAACTTCTAAGGATACAATATCTACCGTATTTTACTTTATGTTCAACTTTCAGAAAATCCATTAGGGATGCTGCGTGACCCTGGTATTTACTGAAAACAAGACGTTGCGGTTAAAGTTACTTCTGGTATAAGAATGTTCCTAGATGTCTTGATCTACATTCTCCATTAAGCCAACAATCTCTCAACGTGCTGCAGACACTGATAAATATCATTCTACTATGGATAGTACAGGCAGTCCCCGGGTTACATACAAGATAGGGTCTGGAGGTTTGTTCTTAAGTTGAATTTGTATGTAGGTCGGAACTGTATATTTTATCATTGTAATCCCGGACAGAACTTTTTTGGTGTCTGTGACAATTGGATTTTAAAAATGTTGGATTGTCATAAGAATCAGGATTAACAATACAGCTTAATATCAGACACCGGAGATAACTGTTACAGCTGATGATTGTAGCCTAGGACTAAAGTACAATAAATGACCAATATCCAAAGGTCTGTTTGTAACTAGGGGTCGTATGTAAGTCGTGTGTTCTTAAGTAGGGGACCGCCTGTACAAGATTGATAAATGATGAAAAAGTAATAAACACCTCATGGATTTAATTGAATGCGAGGCACAGACACAAGACCCACTTTCCATTGTACTTGGCTAGAAGACGGAGGTCAGGAGACCCTGTTCTCATGATAGGTTTGGGTTCCTATGGTGGCCCTTACATGGCCTGTAAGACTTCAAATGCCTATACGGTGATCCTCTAAGGAGTTATGTGTTATAAGTTATAACTAAGAACTTATAAGAAGTTCAGAAAATGTAAACCTTTGTCTGATGTTCTCTGCATTTTGGAATAAACTTCACCGCTGTTTTAGAGGACCAGCAGTGCTGGATTCGATCTACTATTTCCTGACTCTTTCTACACGCTGGCCTGGGTTATGATGAAGTCCCCGTCCCTCCAGACACATCAGATGTAAAATGCAATATAGCCTTTCAGGGCTTAATGTTCACAGGCTATATCTAGTTCACAGACGTGAGGCAGGACACTCTGCTGCTGGCGTGGAGATGGCATGAAGGGGGAAATAACCACAATTGCTGGCGGTTCGCTAGTTGCTGTGATTATTTCAGGACTTGCATGCCAAATATATTATCTGTTTTCTGCTCACCTACCCTCTATCTATACCCTCAATAGGCACACAGTGCACCTTCCATGTCATTCCTCCTGTACCCTCACTCATCTTCCCTTTCCCATCTTTTAAGGTCCACACCCTCAGGATATTCGCATGGCTGTAATATATCGTCCTGGCTCACCCTACCAGTTTCTAGACCACTTTGCCTCTTGACTTCCTCACTATTCTAATATCTCTAACAATCCTAAAAGGCTTTTTGATACTCTTCATTCCTTACTAATGCCAAAGGTTAGGCCACCGATTACAAACCTTGAGGCTGAAGATCTGGCCACCTATTTTAAAGATGAAATTGACTGCATTCGACAGGAAATAATAACCAAATCCACCAACTCCATTAATCCCCTTCCCTCCGTCAGTCACAGTGGAAGAAGTGCCCAAGTTCCTCTTCTCTGCTCGACCCACAAAACCACTCGATACACTTCAGTCTCTGTCCCCAGTGGTAGCTTCTCATCTCACTAAAATCTTTAACCTCTCTCTCTTCGGATGTCTATCCCTCTTCTTTCAAGCATGCTGCTGTCATTCCATTACTAAAGAAAGCTTCCCATGACCCATCCAGTGCTGCTAAATGCCGACCAGTCTGGTCTATTCTCAACTAACCTGCTATCTTTCAGCCAAATCCCTCTTTGCCCCCCTACAATCTGGTTTCCACTCAAAAAATGCTCTTCATTAAGTCTCCAATGATCTCCTCACTTTAAATCCAAAGGGCACTATTCTCTCCTCATTTTTCTGGATTTCATGGAAGCGTTTGATACTGTGGATCACCAGCTCCTCCTCAGGATGCTTCGCTCCATTGGCCTGAAGGACACTGCACTCTCTTGGTTTTCGTCCTCTCTCTCTGACCGCATCTTCCGCGTCTCCTTTTCTGGATCTTTCTCTTCTCCTCTTCCTCTTATTGCCGGGGTTCCTCAGGGCTTATTCCTAGGTCCTCTTCTCTTTTCCCACTATACATTGTTGGACAAACCATTAGCAGATTTGATTTTCAGTATCATCTCTATGCTGATGATACCCAGCTATATAAAGCCTGCACTTAATATCACTCCTACCTTACTACAGAATACCAGTGACTGTATCTCTGTCTCTAAAATCATGGCCTCTCTCTTCTCGAAACTTAATCCTTCCAAAACTGAACTTCTTGTCTTTCCATTGTCTACTTACCAACCCTGGTTGTGCTGATTCAATCTCTTGCTTGCTCTTGCTAGATGCACTTTAAAATTAATTCTAGAATCCGTCCATTTCTTACAATTGAAACCTCTAAAACAGTAATAGTCGCCCTGATTCACTCTTGTCTAGAGTACTGTAACTCCCTACTAATCGGTCTTCCACTTACTAAACTCTCTCCTCTACAATCTATTCTTAATGCAGCAGCTAAGCTTGTCTTTCAGACCAAACGCTACACCGATCACTCCAGACTGTGCCAGTCTCGGCACCGGTTGCCCGTTTCCTTCCAATGTAAATTTAATTTAATAAATTAATAACCCTCATCCACAAAGCTCTGCATAATGCTGCAACTCCTTACCTCTCCTCTCTTATCTCACTATATGGTCCAACCCGTGCTCTTCTATCTGCCAGTGATCATAGATTATTCTCTTCCTTAACTCGAACTTCTCACTCACGTCTCCAGGACTTCTCCCAAGCTGCAGCAATTCTCTGGAATGTCTGGACTAGCAGACGATTACTGATCCTCCAAAGTTTTAAATGTGCTCTTAAAACCCATTTATTTAGGGAAGCCTATCACACTCGGTAACTGCATGCAACTAACCCTTTATCAACCAATTCTGGGTACTCCCCCTGTCTGTTATCCGGAAGATGCTTCTCTGCAGTCCCACTGACTTTGGACTTTGTATATAAGATGGCGGCTGATTTTCATTTATTAAACTATTTTTATTGCAATCCGTCTGCTCTGCACCAAAAAGTAGCCGTAACCCTGAAACCGTTGCCTGTAGATAGTGTCTAGACATAGTTAGCTCTTTTTTATCTTCTAATGCTCTTTTGTTTACAAAAAAAGCTATAAAAATTATGCAAACAAGCCTAAGGGGCTTCGTGCTCCGTAACACCATAGCCTGGAGCCACTAAGGCTTATTTTCATTTTTTTTTAAACAAAACCATAAGAAGCTCAAAGAAAAGTGGATCCGGTCAGAGGGGGCGCACACCATTTAGTATAAAACTATGTCAGTGTGCTTGGTTTATAATGCTTGATCCCGGTGGTAATATCCTTTAAAAAAAAAGTTTTAAACGATAAAAAAAAAATAAAGTACTTTAAAAACACTGTGAAAAGTGCCAGTGAAAACATTAAAAATGTAGGCTGCTCTTCTCCATAGCAACCGATTTCCACGAGAAGCCTACATTAATATGGAAATAGAAGAACATAAGTGGCAAGTTTGCACTTTATAGACAACGGCAAAGTACGTCTATTATGTCAGATAATGCATCTACCTCTGCTTGGATTGAAAAAAAAAAAAAAAAACGCTGGAAATTGAATGTATCCATCTATGACCGACTTCTGGATTGTGATAACAGAGCATCACAGAACTTTAAGATATACATTTCTGGATATAAAGACTTTATGAATGAATGTCATGGGAATTTGAAGGGGTTTTCCCACAAAAGAAAATTCTCAAATCTCAGTCCACTAGTGATGTTTACACAATAAAAATCATTTTAACCCCTTACTTTACAATTTTACTCAGTGTTATTGCTGTTTTAGTTCCTATCACTCAGTGATGGTCAGTGTAAAATTCCGGAGTGTGGGTAAGGACTCTCTAAGCAGACACAAGGTTTATATACACTTTCTTCTGGCTTCTGGACATTGTACTAGTATCTGACACATAGAAAGAGAGAGATGAGACAGATCAGACATGAGATGATGAGATGCCTGAGATGCCTATTACACACTGTCAGCACTGCTACATATCTGTCCTCACAGAGAGGGCAGATCCCTTTCCCCCGGATAACTTATCTGCCGGAAGCTTGCAGCTTCTCTATCCTCACAATGTGTTGTTTGCTGGCAAGAAGTGAGTTAGTGTCTGTGAGCTCCATCCTGAAAGTCGAGGGGCTAGAGTGCAGGAAGCACAGAGAGACACAAAAATCTCAGCTACACGTCGTCAGACAGAAATCAAAGATGGCGGCCACCCGTCCCGAAGTCATAAGTTACATGGTCGTGTCTAGGGGCAACTGAAATGGTGTACACCAGGACTGATAGAGACAGGTTGGACTTATATCTGTGAAATGCTGTATTTTTGTTAATAACAGGGAATTAGAGAATGTGTTATATTGGTATCCTGAATATATTTAAGAAACTTGTTTCGTGGGAATACCCCTTTAAGACAATAAATTATTATTCTTTTCTGACAGATACAGGTTTTCCTATAACTCACTTATCAACTTATCCAGGAAGTTGGCAGAAAAGACTTTTGGACTGTACACTTATGACTTTTTAGTGCTTATAAGAGCAATGTATATTTAGGTTATTCCAGGAGGTAACAATACTCACCGACAAACTGGTGCTGTTTGGAACATACTGATTTTGCTCTTCCAATAGTAAATCTATGACAGGATGGCGGCCATTTTTAATCGTTATTTCAGGTCCATGATCGTGAACAGTTGGTCTGGAAATAGAATAATATTTTATGTTATATGCATACATTTGTATATATTTATTCATATACAATGTATGTTTTAAAAAAGCAGTTAAAGGAAGACTTTAAGTAGTGATTTTTTTTGTAAGATTTAGTAAGTTGGAGTAGCAGTCAAAACAGTGCCACACCTGTCTACTGGCTATGTGTGGTACCGCAGTCCAAATCTATTATATTAATCTTCAATACCAGTCACATCCTGGGGGCAGCAGTGATAATTTTTTTTTCTTTTAGAAAAAGGCCATGTTGTTTTTAATTCTTTTCAATTTCCTTAACAATTCCAAGAGAAGAAGCAAAGAATACAAACGGTATGGAGGGAAAGTTAGGGAAAAAACTGAATGGCAGAATTTAGTATTTGTCAACCTTGTATGCCAGAATGGTGGAGTAATTTCTGCCTAATTGTCTGTGCGCCACATTTATTGAGGGCTTTAGACCATTTTTGGGTTGTTTTCAGACTCATTCATAAAGGGTGCGACCTAACCTGGGTCGCAGATAATTCTGAGCGTCATAAAATTCTAAAATAAACTAATAGATGATCTAAAGTACAACTGCGCAGACTCTAAATAAATCAGCATGATATATCTGGTGCAAAATAAGACTTGAGTCGGACTCCAGTTGCACTGATTTGTTTACAGACACTTTGGTGCACATTTACTTACCCGTTCATGCGTGTTTCCTGAGGTGCGTTCCCTGACGAGAATGCACAGCTGCCGCGATTCACTGAGATCGTGCGCAGGATTTCCTGCATGTGTCGCTTCCCCGCTCAGGTCCGCCGGAGTTCACCATCTTCTTCCAGGTGCATGTAAGAGCTTGGGCTTGCAACACAATTTTGAAGTTAAATCCTGCGGTTTGTCAGAATCCGTCAGATGTCCGACGGCCCGCCCCCTGATTTGTGTTGCATGAAAGCCGGCACCATTGCGCCAAAAATCCGATCGTGTGTGACACAATGGCCTTCTAAATCCCTGTCCTGGTGGCACGATCCCCGAAAAGTCGGAAAACCCGACGAAAATGCGGCCGCGGGACCCTTAGTAAATAAGCACTTAATGTCTGCAGTACAGATTTAGGGCAAATTCACACTAACGTGTGCCCGCTATCCTGTACTGGAAAGCTGCAACATACCGCGTTGTGCACCCATTGCCGGCCTATGGGGGGACGAATATACGGCGGCCGCAGTGTCGGACTGGGTTTCCTTAGGCCCACCAGAGAAAACCAATCTGGGGGACCACTCTTCATTATCCCCCAGCAAATATTCTCTAGCCGCCTTCAAATTGTGGTGTTTTCTGATGGACTCAGGTTCAGTATTGGGTTAAGCTATGGCCCACTGGAGGATCCTCTGGTACTCTGGTGGGTCAGTCCCACACTAGGCGGCCGTATATATTTCCCCAATGGTCGTGTGAATTTACCCTTAATAAGAGGAAACTGTAATATACAGCCTCATTTATTACCTTTATTATTAATACTACGTAATAAGAAACAGCAAAAAGACTGAAGTAATTACCTGCAATAATCACCTTGCTTGGCCACTTCCGCCAAAGAGAAGATGCAGTCGGCAGTTGCTAGGTGATTCACAGCCTTCGCTATTGAATGATAATGCTCTCCAAATTTACTAGAAATGAAAAAGATTAATTAGAAACTTCCATCAAACAGAGATAAATCTACTATTATACAAAAGCTCTGGTAACCAAGCGGTGATAATCCAGGAATAACAATGAAAACCTCAGAAGTAGCAGTGACTGACTGAACATTCATAGAGCATAAAGCTTTCTTTTTTTGTAGCTTCTTCTGTTTTGGGGACAGCACAATTAATGGTCAATTAATAATACATTTTCAATTAATTTCTCACCTTCATCTCCGCTACCTGCAGAAGGGACTGTAAAAACATATTAGGAAATTGCTGGATAGGCAATTCCCTAACACTGTATACACAAAGTTCCGTGCATGTGCCATCTCACTAAACAGTGATGATCATATAAGAACTACAGAGATTACATTTTTGTTAATTACTGTATTTATCAGACTATAGTTTATACAGTATCTCACCAGAAGACACATCCATAATAAAAAGCATCAAAGAGAAGAAAATGTTTTTGTAAACTAAACTTCCACTGTATTAATATTCAGGCAAAATGGCACAATCTTCTTACTAAGTAGATACACAAATCAGTGGGTGTGATCTGTGTTTAAAGAGGTTTCCCACCTCAATTTATACTTTTTATTGTTGGCTGGTTAGGCCATTATTCTGTTACTGTTCGTCGTCTTTGTTAAACTAGATGCATATCGCTTATACAAATTATATCCCTAAAGAAGTCCCATATGCATACATTTTTGAAACTGTTCACACCACGTCCTGTTGTGTAAAATTCTTTATTATAATGCAACATTTAATAAAATCCATTGTAGAACCATAAATGGGTTTTCCACTTCCAGCAAATAATTGATATTGTTTGTGTAATCAAAAGTTATTACGGTACAATGTTTCCATTTACTTTCTGAATCAATTCATCGCAGTTCCCTAGATCTCTGCTTGCTGTCATTCAACAAGAAGCTTCCTAGTTTACCTTTGGTGCATGGTCACTTGATGTCACACAGGTGCACAGCTTGTTATAGCATTCAACTCTGATTACAATCTGTGATATATCAAACCGTGCACCCGTTTATCCACAGGAAGTAAATAATGAAGCTTCCTGTTGAATCTTTTACAGCAGAGACCTAGAAAACCTTAAAGGAAATCTACAATATGTGTTTATGCATATTTTAAATTGAGGCAATATAAATGTATAAATAATATAAACTTAAATACTTACCTTGCATCAGGAGATCCCACACTGGCGCAACATTTTGCTAAGAGAGAAGTAAATCCTGGACAGTATCCAGACCTTCCAGCGCATGCGCAGTAAAGCTGCGGTGTAATGTTCCGCCTTCACTTGCCTGAAGGCACAGGCTCCGACGGACCGAGGTGAGTGTCATGTTTTTTTTTAAAAAAATCTGAATTCTTAAAAATGATACAGGTCGATTTGGGACTCTAAATCACCAATCCATAAGGACCTGTGGGTGGTTTAGTGTCCCAAATGGCCATGATAGGTTCCCCTTAAGCTGAAAAAACAGACAAAGAAATACTTTTTCTTCACCAAATTATATTAGAAAGGTGCTATAATGAGCTGAACTATTAAATTATGCCGTAAAAAAATGACTCATAAGTTTAGTTACACTTTAAATTCCATCTTCCATGGTCCCTGGCCAAAAATGTTGCCAATACATGTTTTATACAAGACTTATGGTACGCTGAGGTTCTCTGGATTTCCATTACAATAAAATAGTCTGTAAATCTGCCTCCTGTGCACCACAGCAGAGTCTGTATTCATTGGCAGATATACAACTGTGAATGAGTAAATACTAGGAAATGCAAGCATACATACATAATACAGTTGTGTGGACTCTGTAATACCATCATGCTGTGTGCAATGTAAATAAGAGCCGAGAAAGTGTACATTATTAATCCCCAGCACTCACTGCCATCATCCAAACAATCCATCAAACTGATTAATAAAGCCAATTTTACTCCACCAGCCGAATCCTCTGTGTAATGTAACAGTAAGTCAGTGGCGTTTAAAGGCTAAGCCCTTATAAGAGAGATATACGAGGGGGTAGCAATACACCGCACCAGTGGAATTAAACTTTTATTTTCTTTCCTGTTACAACAAGCAATAATTACCTCTGAAGTTTAGGCATATATGTGGATCCTGTGCTGGCCTATTTCTCTGTGCTATAATCAGTGCCCAATGGGTACATTAGATATACAGAACCGGTATCATAATTTCATCTCCCTGAAGATTAGGTAACTAGATTTGGTGATTAATTTGGTGAACTTTCTGTAAGGGATGCTACTTAGTGGAACTAAGCCCCCCCCCCCCCCCCAAAAAAAAAATTGTTGGTTCCTCCAGGAACTGTTAACTTTTGTATTGCTATATGTAAAAAAACATGCTAGGTTTCACATTGTAATTAACATCATATCCCATCTTTAGATGATAGTCCTTGCAATGCAATCTCAAGCGGTCCCATAGAAATGGAAAATGGAGGGATGGTCCAGGTGCTATTCTTACCGGTAGTATTTAGGTAGACTTTCAATTCTCCATTCTCCTAATCATTGGGGGAGGGGCTTGTACATCCAAAAAATCACTTGTGTATTGAAGGCAAGTATTGTGAGACAACCCCTTTAAGCTAAGCTGTGTATGCATGTTTACTCTGGGGTAAGGAGGAATAGTTGCAAGTAGCATTTACCTCATGGTTATCTGATAGATAAGGACAACAAAATTTTTGACAGAATCTTGACCAAACACCCCACAGAAAGTGTTTGTGTCCATGGTAACTTAAAACGGTCGATGGGGGAGGCCCGAATAGAGATATTGTATTGCTTATTTACGATAGGCTCTTGGAGGAATATTTGAAAGCTTATCCTCAATCCATAAAAGACAAATAAAAGGCTGATGTAGAGGAAATTTCGAATTCCCAGTGGAAGGAATACTGTTATTGTCTCCATCAGAAGCCCATCTGAAGTCCATTTATTTGCACAGGGCATACAAGACCCCTAGCCTGCTGCATAGGATATGTTTGTCCTGATTCCTGTTCCTAATGCTCAGTCCTGGATCATTTGATGTTTAAATGTTTTAGTATTTTTTTTTTAGTGTGTGCAAAAAGGATATAAAAAATTTTTTTTATTAAAAAAAGACAGTATGTGTGTCCTTAAAGGGGTATTCCCATGAACACAAGATTCTTAAATATACTGATATATTGATAAATAGATATAATAGCACATTCTCCAATTCAATATTTTAAAAAAAAATAGCTTCTTTTTCTCATGAATAGCTTCCCTAGTCTGCACACTGCAGTTCTCTCTGTCCCTTCCCCTGCCCCCTGCATTACAAGACCAGCTCAGACACAGGAACTTCATGCCGGCAAGCAGCATGCAGAGACTTGGGATATATGCACACTGACGTAACTGTGCGGGCATACGTCAGCTGAGATGGAGAGGAGGGGTGACCCCTTCCACCTCCATAACGATCCATTGCGCAGGGCCCATAACATGGGGAAAGATAGGACATGTCCTACCTTTTCCCCATGTAAGGAGCAGTACGGTGCCACACATGCGCGGAGTAGTTTTGCTCCGTGTGGCCATTGCCATGAGGGACGTATGTATGGCCCCAAGCTTGCGGCCGTACATACATCTCCCATACTGAGGTGTAAATGTAGCCTTAGTCTACAAATTACAGGTAAGATAAGATCTATATACGGGAGGGAAGCATATAGCACATCTGCTATATTCATCTTATGGACCTCAGCTCTGATCTGTCTAATCTCTCTTGTGTGGATAAACCTGTACCCTGATGATCTAAACACCATGTCAGCACACAGCATCTCATAGCACAGAGAGATCATGAAGTTTCTGCTTAGAGAGTTCCCGCCCACACTGACCACCACTAAGTGATAGGAGCTAAAATAGCAATAAAACAGAGTAAAATTGTAAAGCAAGGGGGTTAAAAATGATCTTTATTGTAATATTGTAAAACTTTCTCACATGGGCAAAACCCATTAAAGGGTTTTCCCATTTAGACCATTTCTAATATATCCATATGTCATAAATAGATGATAGATGCAGGTCCTACCTCAGGGACCCATAGAATGAATGTCCGGCCACTCTCCATTCAACTGTATGTGAGTGACAACAGCTGAGGCTATGCTTTTGGAACTCCCATCGTGTTGAATGGAGAGTGGCCACACATGTGCTTGGCACATACTACGCTCAGACCACCTGCAAATCTCCACTCCCAAGCTCTTAGACAGACCTGTATCTATTTACAGGCAGTCCCCGGGCTACATACAAGATAGGGTCTGTAGGTTTGTTCTTAAGTTGAGTTTGTATGTAAGTCGGAACTGTATATTTTATCATTGTAATCCCAGCCAGAACTTTTTTTGTCTCTGTGACAATTGGATTTTAAAAATGTTGGGTTGTCATAAGAATCAGGATTAACACTAAAGCTTCATTACAGACACCTGTGATAACTGTTATAGCTGTTTATTGTAGTCTAGGGCTAAAGTAAAATAAATTACCAATATCCAGAGGTCCGTGTGTAACTATGGGTCGTATGTAAGTCGAGTGTTCTTAAGTAGGGGACCGCCTGTATTCTGTTGATATGTCTTAAATAGTCTAAATGGGTAAAGCCCAGGACTGTCTAAAGCAAGTAAAGTTTTGCAATCCCATATGAATATCAATCGAAAAGGATTGATCATATCATTGGCAGCAATGGCTTTCATCAGAAGACTTCCCAGTCACACTCCTGTATTGGGCCACGTCCAATGTACGGCAATCAAGACTAAATCCTACATAAATGTTTGATGACTGTTTCAGTAACTCACTCAAGAAAGCGTAGCCATTCAGTATTGCAGTCAAGGACTAACTGCTCCCGAAGCCGATTCAGATGTCTGTAATTTTCGACAATAAAAGGAGAGTGGAAGCGACTGACAGCTTTTGTGCTATAAAAGAGAGAGAGAGAGAGAAAAATGCTAAAATCAGAAAAAGAAATCAAGGTTACCAAGCAATCAGTTATGTAATCACCGGGGAAAATTAGTCTCCGCCACTATTTTTTTATATTTTCACCAAGCTTTAGAATAAGTGGATTGACAATAAAGAAGGATCGCTCCATTATGGTGAGCCCAGTCCCTGTAGCTTCACATTTCCTTTTGTATAAATAGAGCACCGGGTTACTATGGTGAAGCGCTCACAGAATGCCTTACAGACTTGTATAATACACATTTCTGCATATAAGGACACTTCCTCATCTCGCTACTGTAAAAATAACTGCTTTACAAGAAATCTCGCTTAGTCCTCTCGATGATATTACATTCATTCAGGTGAAAACATGTAGTAGATTGCTTTTATCACACCAAGTTATTTGGGTTGTTTTAGCAATATTTTAAAGGGGTTTTCCCCACCAAGCAAGTTAGGCCCTATCCACAGGATAGTGCCTTACTTACCGATTTGTGGGGGCCTCAGTGGTAAGACCCCCACAGATCACGAGAAAGAGGGGTCCAATGGGGCCCCAGGTACCTCTGTTCTATATGTAGTTGACAGAGATTGGCGAGCGCCGTGGGGAGCAATGAGGAAACGGTAATCTCCGTCAGCTCCATAGAAATGAATAGAGCAAGCAAGTAGACTGATATATAAAGTGTTTTCGGTTAACGTACCTATCGATCCCAAAATATGTGTGCTGGGCTGTGTAGGGGAACTGGACATAACCAGACCGGAACAACTAGCAGTGGCCAAAATCCTTTACCATGTACCGCCTGCTCCATTAATCATGGGGAACGACGAGGAGTACGACGGAGGTACATGGAACCCCATTGGACCCCGCATTCTCGTGATCTGCGGGGGTCTCATAACTGTGGATAAGGCCTAACTCGCTTGGTGGGAAAACCCCAAGCTAGTTAACGCTTCTGACTTTTCTAGAGAAAATATGGTAAAGAATTTCACAATTTCCAGATGTAAATATTGGGTAAAAGCAATAGGTGACAAGTATCAGATAGGTGGGATGACAGATCACGGACTGCAACATTTAGTCAAGTGCTGCTGTTTCTTCACTACCCACTAAGAACAGCGTGACATGTTGTTTTGTGACTGTACTGGGTAATGACTCACACATAGGTCAAATAAAAAATGGATGTGGTCAGGTCAACTCCAGCTTCAGTAGGTCCCTGTGCGACAGAGCCTCGGTGGGCCCCTTTAGAGTGAACTCACGTGGCAGCATTAAAAATTCAGAAACTTACAGTGGTTATTTTATATAAAGCCCCCCTCACCTCTAAGGATACATTAGATACAGCCCCCTCACCCCATGGATTCCTTAAGTACAGCCTTATGTGGGCCCCATTAGCAGCCCTTTATCCTGGAACTTTGCAAGGTATGGCCAGCGCTGGCCCCAGCCCTGGATGTGGCGACACAAGCCTTGGCAATGAAAGCATAATGCACTGGATAAGAATACTTCTAAATATTAAAGAAAAAAGATACATATGTTAATAGATTTTTAAAAATGTATGTATTTCCATCTAAAACCCCTTTATTGATTCCGTTATTGGAACTTACAGCCATTATTACCGTATATACTTGTGTATAAGCAGAGTTTCTCAGCACAAAAAAATGTGCTGAAAAACCTCACCTCGGCTTATACACGAGTATATAATAATATATGCGTCTCTGCAGGGCATTTCATTGGGAGAACTGCATGCCAGCGCCGATGCGCCACAATCCAATCGCGTGCGCCAAAATCCCGGGGCAATTCAGGTACAATCGGCGCAAATTGGAAATATTCGGGTAACACGTCGGGAAAACGCGAATCGGGCCCTTAGTAAATGACCCCCAATGTGTCTGCTTAGAGAGTCCCCGCCCACACCATTGAATTTTGCACTGAGCAGCCTAGAGAGTGATAGGAGCTAAAACACCAATAAAACTGAGTAAAATTCTACTTAGGGGGTAGACTTTATTTATTGTGTAAACATCACTAGTGGATTGAGATTTGAGAATTTTCTCTCATTTGATGGCAGCACTTAGGGGTTTAACAATGATTGCGGGTGTCAACTGCATAATGCAGCCGATACCACCTATGCATGGAGTGGGCTCAAATCGTGAGCCTGCTTTATACAGCCTTATAAGAACTATGACACACAAAATACTTCACATGTCCTCAAGGGATTAAAACAACACTCCAGTCACATGTGATTCATTGAATTATACCTTATGCAGGGCCTGAAGGGACTAGGTTCTAGCAAGGTTCTAGGAATACAAAGAAAATGAGTCTCCCCTCAGGACCTGCACCATGCATTATTCAATAAATTAGCTTGGATTGAAGTGTTCCTTTAAGAGAACAGAGGCCAGGTGATCCTTGTTCCTCGGGCACGTAATGGACTATGCCTCTCTTATGTTGCCCTCACAGATGTAGATAGATTTCTTGTATGGTCAAGATGTGGATGTCCTTAAAAGTAAATATCCTGCAGATTGTTGCTTTTGTTGATTACTGCTTTTAGCCAGTGACCTCCCGTCTTTCAGCTTGTGATGGATGTGCTGCTATATATGCAGATGCACACCAGCCCATCAATTACTGCTGAAAGGGAGCGCGCTACTCGTGTATATATACACGCTGGAATCGCGAAACATGCGTCATATTAATTTATCCTTGTTATCAGAAAATGTTGTGCTGTGTCGGGCCATATGTATACAGACCCGTCACAGTATCCTTTTATAGGAATAGGTGGACTTATTGCTGGTATAAAAACACACCCTATCAGCTCAAGTGAAACATATCAGCTGAGGCTCATATTTAATAAGCAATATCAAGGCTCCTGTTTTCACTTTAATATGAGAGTTTACAATAGCTGAAATATGTGCTATGCAGTAGTATCTGGTTTTGTAAAGGAGAAGCCATGTGACTTGTAGAGCACCAGTTCTTGTATGGTCACTGAAAATCCTGTTGACAATCACGGATCAATACACCAATAGACAATGTATAGTTGGGTCCATAAATATTTGGACACTGACACAAATGTATATGTTTTAGCAAACAGAGAAAAAATAATTACAAGTACAGTTAAATAATAGACATGGACAAACTTTCAAGATAAACAGGTTCCAAGCAGCCAAACGCATGGTAATGGGTAAAAAAACCTGCATGCTTTAAAACGGACCAAAAACGGGATGTGTGGCATCACCCTTAGGGTGTGACCACACGTTGCGTTTAATGCAACAGCTGAAGAGAGATTTACCTAATTAAACAGCTGTGAAAGTTGCTTTTACAAAATGCAAATGTTACTGCATCCGTTAAAAATGTGTTAACGGATGCGTTTTGTAAACGCAAGTGGTAACAACTGTTTAATTAAGCAAATCTCTCTTCAGCTGTTGCAATGCATTTTTAAATGTGTGACCGCACCCTTAAAAGCGGGCAAAATAATTGGAAAATTTACTCCAAGATTGTTTCATGGGCAGATGTAAAAAATTCTATAGGTCATTCTTAATTAACCCCTTAACAACTGACGGGGAGCAACAATCAATTGCCATGATAGTCAGTCTTTATAAGACTCCAGGACCAGTCATTGCGGAAGCTCTGTGGGGGTTTTTGTTTACCAATTCCCAGTACACAGCATGAAATACTAAACAGCGTCACTACAAAGTACAGTTTGTTAAACAGGAAACAAGCCCTCACGTAGCACTGTACAAGCAAAAATACGGTGGAGAGTGAAAAATGGAAACACAAACAAAAAAGGAGTAAGGGGTTAATCATATAAAATGCATTGAGTTGATTTGAGGTTTGGTGCATGCGTGTGGACGGTTTTGCTGTGAAGGAAACATGTGGCCAAAAGATTCTCTCCATGCAGGTGAAACAAGCCATACTAAAGCTGCTAAAAGAAAAAACCATCAGAGAAATCGCTACAATCTTAGGAGTGGTAAAATATACGGGAAGATACGGGAGGAAGGACTGGTGAACTTGACAACTCAAAAAGACCTGGATGCCCTCGGAAGACAACAGTGGTGGATGATTAGTACACACAAAAAGTAAGAAAGCCAGTGGTGAGGGCCTGCACACCACCAGCACAATCACCACCAAATGCTTGAACAAAAAATAACCACATAACTTCAAATATATAAAGCTAAATCAATCTTTATTAATAAAGATATTAATATTGATAAAGCCTACCGCCGAAACACGTGTCGGGGTCTGTGGTGTGTACTCTTGTCCTGTGGTATGGTATACTAACAATCTAGTTTAGGTCATAGATTTGGCTGTGTGAGTTCTCTTTTCCTATTTTTGTCTCCTCTTTGTGCCATATTTCCTTTGTGTATGGATTGTACAACCTACCTCTAAGGCTACATTCACACTAACGTATGGGGGACGTATATACGGCCGACGTATATACGGCCGATATACGTCCCCCATACACTTCTATGGGCGCACGGCACCCTACGGGAGTGGTACGGTGCCGCAGACGTGCGGCACCGTACCGTTCCGTACCCGGGAAAAAGATAGGACCTGTCCTATCTTTTCCCGTAATACGGTGCCGTGCGCCATAGGTTGCTATGGAGAGGGGCGGGGGTGAGCTGCGCTCACCTCCTCCTCCTCTCCCCGTACACTGCCGTTGCCCGCTACGGTACGGTACGGGCGGGCAACGGCAGTGTGAATATAGCCTAAGCCCTTTTGTGGCCAATACTTCTGTCATTTTTATCCTCTTTCCTGGTCTGCATATTACTTTCCCTATTGTATGAATTTTTATTGTGATTAATAAAGATTGATTTAGCTTTATATATTTGAAGTTATGTGGTTATTTTTTGTTCAAGCATTTGGTGCTAGTGGTGGATGACCGCAGAATAATTTCAATGGTGAGAAGAATCCCCTTCAGAACAACCAATCAACTGAACGACGCTCTCTAGGAAATATTCAGGTCTACCATAGAAGACTGCATGAAAGTAAATACAGAGGGTTCACTACATGGTGCACACCAATCATAAGCCTCACGAATAAGGCTAGATTGGGTTTTGCAGAAAAAATGAATAATGTCACCACAGTTCTGGAAGAACATTCTTTGGGCAGATAAAACCAAGATCAACCTCTACCAGAATGATGGAAAAACAAAAGTATGGTGAAGGTGTGGTACAGCTTTTGATGCCTATCCACATCATGTGTAAAAAACGGCAGAAGTAGTGTGATGGTCCGAGCATGCATGGCTGCCAGTGGCACTGGGTCACTAGTGTTTATGGATGATGTGAAACAGGACTGAAGCAGCCGGATGAATTCTGAGGTAGTCAGATACATACAGGGGGAGATTCATTATGTCTTCTGCCTGTTTTCTGCAAGAGAAAGCACATGAATCTCCCCCTTCCTACCAATTTTCTGGCTTCTCTGATCCGCAAACCACTGTGGGTGTGTCGAGGCAGTAAGTGGGCAGGCGGGAGAACAGAAGAAAAACTGTGCCACAACATAATCCAATAAAGAGTTCAGCTTCTTTAAATTTTAGTCTCAACTCCCATAGGTTTGGATGTAACTTACCTACTTATTGACACCCAGTTAGATGGTACACAGGAGAGTAAAGCATTCTTGACTTCAATTAAAAACTAAGAAGCAAAATAAAAAAAAAAAACTGAAGTGAGAATTGGTTACCAAATCCAGTTCCCTAAACGGTTGTCCGTACACCTGGAATGGAGTACTCAGACATCACAATATAATTAGGGATGACTTTAAGGCGCCTACTTCTTTTCTCTCACACTGCTTCTGCCATAAGAATATATGTATTTATTACATTTTTTATATATACTTTAGATGTAGCCTTCACTTTGGTAAAAAACAATTTGGTCCAATACTATATTTTCCTGTTCATGCGATTTTTTTTTCATATATTTGAATTGTACTCAAATTATTCCATCTGAACGCAGGGACAATAGGGAGAAGGGGACAGGTTGCAGTTAAGATGGTTGATGCCAAGTACAGTATCTCTCTAAGGCAGGTTAAGCAGTCTAAAAAAAAGAAGAATGCAAGGGAGTTTATATTGCTTACAGTCTCCCTCATAGCAAAGGGTGACCTACAGCAGCATTCGTACTGGCAGTGTCTGCTTTAGAGTAATTATTAACATAGAAGGATAGACAAACATGGTCATGCAGCACTTGGCTACAGAAGAAGCTTTTATAATGTACGCTTAAGTTACCCAGAGGCTTCTGCTGTTCCATAATCTTCTATTTTAGTGGATGCAGGGTCATAGTTGCGATCCTTAGAATAGTTTCCATAGGATAAGAGTGTCAAGTGCCAATGTTTAAGGTATAGAAATGGTCATCTTACCCACAGGAAGCCTAGGGGTGAATAACTTAATCCTAAAAACGATTTACTGGATTTAAAACCACAGTCTTGATGTGGTCATATAATCCTACTCTTGATGAATACCCACCGAAATTCTTATGTGACCTTTAATATGAATGAAGGATATGCTGTATACTTGTCTCTAATGTTTCAGCACCTCACAAAAGAACAGCTCCTACGACCAAAGGGCCTTCATCACAATTACTTTGCCACACATCACAAAATGCTACAGATAACAAGGAGGAACAAATGGGGGAATTGAAGATTTCCTGAGAAATGTTAAAAAGATTTACCTTGTATATGTACAAATATTAGTTAGGACAGGAGGGAAAATAAAAAAAAGGAGATAATGTAAAAGAACTTTTTACCTCGTCCAAGAACCTCATAACTTTAAATCTTTTAATTGGCATTGTCACTCCGATTCTGGCAGAACCGGAGTTATGTTCTAGTACCGTCTAGTCTAGTCTATTTTCAGCTTGGATGACACAGGTCAAATACACCACCATTGGGACATTGGGAAGCCCAAATAGAATAGTTTTAGTATTCAATATGTTAATTAGGCTAATCAAAACAGGTCGACTCCACCCATCTGATCCAAAACTATTGATTTCTAGGGAAAAGTGGGGACTAGAGGGGAAATTCCAACTATTCCAGAACCAACTAAAGGATGTAAAGACTTAGCGGGAGATGTAGATGGTAAATGGTCTTGGTTAAGTTGTAATGAGGACAAAAAGTAAAAGTGTTAATGGAGTTTTCGCCAGTGGAATGTGATCATGGATTTCTACATTGTGCTTGGCCATTGACATTCCATACGCAATTATTTGTGTAGCCAAGATTATACAATGAACAAGTATAATGTGAATGAGACAAAAGCAATATTTATGGGTAATTACGCGGCTCAAATTAATTTAATGTGTTATTTATGGTACATCAGTCGTGTACAGACTGTGCTGGAAAACAGATTCCTTAATGAGGCTTCATTACTTTACTTCTGCAGGAGCTGAAGCGTTGACAACACAAAAGGTCAGAAAATTGCACAAACACATATTTATTACAGCTGTCTATATTGTTCTATTACCTCTTGTCCAGACACCGAGGTATAAGACAAGGAAGGATTTTTCAATATATGACGAATTTCTTGAAGATGTCCTTGAATTTGTGAAACGACCTCCTGGATCTCAGCCTTCCTCTCTTTGATTTTCGGAAAGTCTGTGAGGTCCTTGAATAGGTCAGTCTTATTTCCAGTCCTATGAACAAAGATCTTGTCATTTGGATCTTGCTGAGAGAACTCTGTATACTAACAAGTCAACCATCAGAACTTACTTAGCAGCTTCTTCATTCAACACCTGTAGAAACGGCTGAACCGGACGGAGAATTTCTGGGACTTCAGTAAATATCGTCTTCAACAAAGTCGACTTGACTTGGGAGTTGACGGCAGGGATCAATACTTGAAGGTGGCTTTCTAAATTGTACAATGTGCTGACGATTAAGAAGAACTCCTGGGGAGAAGACTGGAAAGAAAATGACATCATAAAATATGTAGTTTCAAAGACCAAGCTCTATCGAAACTTGATCTAATCCACACATTTGTCAAATATAGTCACCTTTAAAAGCAATTAAAAGTATTGATCACAGAAAAGCCTCGACTAACGGGGTAACTTGTCACATCTTATAGCAGAATTAACCGCAAAGTGAGTACAGTCAATAGAAAATTCCACAGACACCTGGGAATTACATCAATGGGAGAAGTTATTATGAAGAGACAACAACCACCAGACTGGTTTTATTCTGAAAAGTGGATATTGACAAGAGAGAAAGTGTCAAGTCTGTGAGGACTTCTGACAAGGTTGGAGGTGATCCCTAATAAGCAGAAGCATAAACTATAATTACGGTTACATCTTACTTTCAAGCCCAGACACTATACAGACAATATGCTGAAGTTCCTGAAATATCAAAGTCAACTTTTTTCGGTTTTGTTTTGTTCTAATTGTATTATTGTGCCATAAAATATTAATTAACTGCTTAGTGCCACACTCCTTTTCCATTTAATCCCCACCTTCCAAAAACTTTTTTATTGCAGGATGAGGGCTTATCCGCAGGTCAAATTGCTTAAATACTGACTGTAGAAAGTCTAATGTACCGGAAAGTTGGTAAAAAAATTCCAAATGCAGTACAAAAAAAAAGAAAAAAAGGAATTGGTAGTTTTCTTATTGGCTTCTTTTTTTGTTTTTTAGAGTCATTACAATTATGGAGGTACCAAATTTATATAGCTTCATGGTGTTTAAGTGTTATAACTGGGTATTTATGGGGACATATATATGCAGATATTTACCTCCACAGGTGGCTCGTGTTGTCACTGTGCCGCACTATTATGGTGCTCAACATTTCAGAAATTTTGGAAAACACTCATGAGCAGAGGTGGCTTATAATAAAACAAAGAGTATTTAACCTGCTCTGGGGTCCTGTTGACACTTGTGAGATCAAAGAAAGTGATGTCTCCTTCTGACCATGGATTGGCCAAAGCTGGTGTCCTGGCCCCCATCACTTTGGGCCAAGACCAGTTAACAAAAACCAGAGGCACATGTGCATTGAGAGAACTGGGAGCCAGATAAGGGTTAGTAAACTTTAATAAGACTGTGAAAATAGTTTAGTTAAAGGAGTTTATTTAAAGGGGTTGTACCAAGCTTTCAACTCATCATCTATCCAACAAAAGAAAATTGGTGGAGGTATAACTTCTGGGACCAACATCCACAATAACAGTGGACCCTTGTACTATGCTCTTAAGTGCAGAGGTAAACATAAGCATCTCATTTCTCTCTGTGAGACTTCTATAGATGGAAGAACTCCAGATGAAGGAAAATAGGCAAGAACCTCACATGTACAAAGGGGCCCCTGCAGTAAACACACCCACCAATCAAAAACACCCTGAAAGTTGGTTATAAGCAGCTATTTTGGAATATTGTTTTATTGGTATTTTTTGGTTTTCAGAAAGACATAAACAAGGGTAAAAGGTACATGAGAAAAAGTAAGTTGAGATGCACATTGTACATGTAATGTATAAAGGTTAGCATTTACACTAAACGGAGTGCAAAAAAGTACCTCGTTGTCTGTAGAGGCTTGTAAGGCCTCCCATTTGGGGGCGGGGGGATTGGGAAAAATCGCTTTGAAAGAAAATCCATAAAATTCCAGATTGACCACTTGAACACACCAAATATGAAAACATTACTTAAAAAAACACTTTCACTTGATATTTTTGTGGTTATCTACGACCTCTTTCCTTTTTAAATCAACTCCAAAATCCAGAAGCAACTCTTTGGGTGTTGAGAGTCCCTCTGTCCTGTAGCTTCACAGGGTGTGTAGGCGTATGTCCCCCACCCCTGCTCTCTCAGGAGGTTTTAGTACATAGTGAGAGGTGGAAGTTCTCCTGCACAGTGTAACAGCCTGTAAAGCTACAGCATGGAAAGACTCTGATAACAGAGTCCATTTTGCTCAGAATAATTTTAAAAGTTGATTTTAGAAGGAAGGAGGCCATGGATAACAGATATAAGAAGATTACCACAGTCATGGTGACTGGGTCTATGAGTAAGGGTCTCTGATTTATCATGATGGATTTTGATGCTAGATTTCCTTTAAATGTTTAACAAAGAACTAAGAATGACATTAAATTTTTTTAAAAAACTGTAATTTTTCCAAGTCTCAGTTTTCCAGGTCCCACACCAGATTTAATATTCCTATTTACATTGGTAACCTTTCAACATGGAGATATGACCACTACAAAAAATCATTGGCTGCAGTAACCTCCGCTGAGGTCATTGCCGGAGGCATGAATAACCAGATTGCCAAGGGACCTAGGAGGCAGCACATGGGAGAGTAAAGCAAATAGTAAAAGTTTCATGGCATCTAAGCTTTAGTGAAAAAAATAAAATAAAATCAAGGTGCTGGAAAAACCCTGGAATGGGTCTGAGCTCCATCAGAATCTGTAGTATAGCCGACAGAGTACAGCAGTGCAACCGTTTCCCTTTCCCAACATTCCTTAATACCCAATGCATGACGGATATTGATTCCCAATATTTTGAAGAACATTAAATTTTGTAGGGCGACAGGATGTTATGATCCTATGTAATGGAATGTCTTCCCAGGCAAATAGTAATTATATTCTTCTATAAAAGAAAAAGATGCAATAGACACATCTGAAGCTTTATGAGTGATGTGTGCAATATACTGTACATATTAAAGATTATTACAGGTCATGGCTACTGTAGAAGTAAGCGATGTAGAGTGTCGGTGCACAGACCCTATGAAATGTAAGGTGCTCTATAATTATTATTATTCTGTTATGCAGCCCCCGATTTCATTGCCAATTAGGACCATAACCTCCATGACCTGTTCTCTTCCAAGGGAATGATCTGATAATAAGAGATTTTTCATTATCAATGGATGCCCTGAGGATCTAACAAAAGCCTGCTGGCAGCTGCTATAGGCAATGGAAGGGGCCTTAAGCTAAAGGGGGAACAATAATGATATTTACACTGCATAATGGATATTTCTGAAAAGAAGCTTAATGTGTATAAATATAACATATCAAGAAGAGAACTCATAGATTTCCTTTACGTCTCCAAGAGTTAATAAGAACAATACTGTAAGAGACGATTCAAGTGCTTCACACAACCTGCGGACATGACTGCAATCACAGCTATGTGGGATCACAATGTTGAGAGTGATGGCCAGGAAAAAAGTGGACACCTCTGTACCTTATCCAAGCAAAAAAAAAAAAATCTGTAGGAGCTACAAGAAAAGCTTCTGTATTTTTCGGACTATAAGGCTCAATGGGTTATAAGGTGCACCATCAATAAATGCCTGCTAAAACGTCTAGGTTCATATATAAGGCGCACCTGATTATAAGGATGAATGACCAGCAGGTGGCAGACCTGTGCACAGTTCAAGGCAGCTGTGGTCTGTACATAAGGCACACTGGACTATAAGGCGCACCTTTGATTTCTGAGAAAATAAAAGGATTTTTTGTGCGCCTTATAGTCCGAAAATACGGTACTATACCAGGTAAATAGAAAGATGGAGAAAATATAACAATCTAACTTCTCTAACTATACAAGTGGTCCCCGATTTAAGGACATCCGACTTACAGACGACCCCTAGTTACAGACGGAACCCTCTGCCCACTGTGACCTCTGGATGCTTTCTATAGTCCCAGGCTCCAATGATCAGCTGTAAAGTGTCTGTAATGAAGCTTTATTGATGATCCTTGTTTCCATGACAGCAGAAAATTTTAATAATCCAAATTGCAAACAAAAAAAAAACGTGCCTGTACACCAGTGGCAACTAAGAATCTGATAATATTCCTAATGACATAACTGTTTCTGAGGACCCTCTCAGAAAAAAGAGTGATTTACCTATAGGTATTGAAAGAGTTTATCATTAGTAACCTTATCGGAAGGCTTTCATATACAATGCTCACTACAGGAGAAAGAGCAGACCCAAGTCACAAATTGCAATATTAATTTCTCAAATAACATTTTTTTTTAAAGGTTTGTTACTCTTTAGAAATCCGTGCATAGTACTTAACCCTCTCTGCAGAATAGTATGTGATTCTATGATATTTCTAAAGTACGGAGTAGTATGCCCCCATAACTGTAAGTGGTGGTTGGTTTATTCTACAATATGAATCTATCTTGGCAAGTGTGCTAATTTTAATTTTACAATCAATAAGTTTCTCTGGGAGACAATAACTCCTGGAGCGGAAGCCCTTTACTAGTCATGAGAAGCAGATGGGAACAGAAAACTAAAAATGGTGCAACACTAAAAAAAGGGCTCAAAATGGGCACATTAAGGAGTTTTTCTTCCCTTCGCTATGCTTGTCAGGGGAATGTTTATGCAAGAGTGTACACTACCCAAGTAATAGGAATTAGTAGGTAACAATATTAAGTATCCCATGTTATAAAAACATATAACTAATATAAGAAGAAAACAAGATCATGCATGTTACGTGTAGTACGACCAATTTGTTTAGCCATTCCTTTCCAAATGATGGGGGCAGAGCTACAATACCAGACGCCTATAGAGAAGATTTGTGTTATGTAGCTGCAAGAAGCCCTGCAACCAGTATACATGCAATCTAGTATTCCACCCCGATGTTGGGAAACTGGTGAGGCACGATCTTATCCAAACTGTGTGAGATCCCCAGTCAATGAAGCTTGTACACAGCAGCCATGGTCTGGTTAATCAGAGCTAGAATAAGATGAAACAAGATACATTTCATTTAGGATTCTTTCACAAAAACATGTGCTATGCCTGGGTGCAGCACGCGTTCGGCGGAGGGATGAGTGCTCCTCTGCTCCGCTCACCACTGGGATGCCTGGTGCCTGGCCGTACTTAGGGGAAAATATAGAGCATGCTCTATCCTATTCCCGGCGACAGTATGGAGTCTGTAGGGTTTGCCCATGAAAGAAAATTCTCAAATTTTAGTCCCCTAGTGATGTTTGCACAATAAAGATCATGTTTAACTCCTTACTTTACAATTTTATTCAATCTTTTAGCTCCCAGTGATGGTCAGTGCAATATTCCATATTGTGGGCAGCATTAGCTGAGCAGACACTTCATGATTCCTCTGTGCTGTGAGATCCTGTGTGATGACAATGTGCTTATATTATCAGGGTAAGGGGTTTATCTACACTTTTCTTTAGCTTCTGAATTCTCTACTAGTATCTGACACAGAAAAAGAGAGGAGTGATCAGAGTCATGAGATGCAATATAAGACACACTGAAACACTCAGCTCTGCTACGTTCTCTAATCAATAAGACGAACATTGCTATGTCACCTATAAAACACATACAGTCAGCTCTGATATGCCTCCCCTAGAAAAACAGCAGAATGTACATTCTGCTGGATTTCTTACCGATTTTTGGATGTATTTTTCTTGACTTGAAAAGTGAGTTAGCCAACTAGGCAACCTTTTTCTGTCTTGTTCAGATTTAGGATATGCCTCCCCTAGGATAAAACCTTATCTTGACTGTAGTTAACTCTGCACGCTGCTTGTCGGCAGGAAGTGCCTGTGTATGAGCTGGTCTTGTAGTGCAGAGGGAGGAGCAGGAGGCAGAGAGCACTGCAGTGTGCAGAGAGGAGAAGCTATTCATGAGAAGAATCCAACCATAGTCAGAATATCCAGGGAAAACCAAATTTTAAACAACAGGACTGATAGGGTCAGGTTGGAATTATATCTGTGAAATGCTGTATTTTTTATAACACAATTAGACAATGGGGCAGATTTACTTACCCGGTCCATTCGCAATCCAGTGGCGGGTTCGGGTCTTTTGATTCACTAAGGTAGTGTGTGCACGATGTCCAACAGGTGTCGCTTCTGCGCTGAAGTCCGTTGGAGTTCACCAAGCTATCCTGGGTGCAGGTAAGTGCGCGTCGAGCGACACATTTTAAAAAAAAATTTAAAATTCTGCGGGTTTTTCCCAATCCGTCGGGTTTTTTCGACGGCCACGCCCCTCAATTTCCGTTGCGTGCATGCTGGCGCCGACGCGCCACAATCCAATCGCGTGCGCCAAAAATCCGGGGCAATTCCGGGCAAATCGGTAATTTTCGGGAAACCCAACGAAAAAACTCGATTCAAGCCCTTAGTAAATGACCCCCAATGTGTTATTTTGTTATCCTGAGTATATTTAAGAATCTTGTCTTCGTGAGAATACCCCTTTAAAGTGTTATAGTGTACTTAAACTTGCTATACAGATAACTTTTCATGATGTTGGTCGCTGCTGGTGGACATCAGCGGGGTAGGGAGACACTTCATGCCAATGTCCATTGGTAATTTTTTGGTTGAGCCACAAATCAGGGCTGGCCTTGGTCTATACCGCATCACCACAATGTGAACAATAGAGGTCTGAGCGCTATCAGTTTGTGTGGTAAGCTCATGACCAGAATGAAAAAAAAAGGAAATGAAACGGTTGTGTGCATGATGCGCAAGTGTGTACATAAGATGTGAAACTATTTCTGACTTTCGTACGACTTGTATTATTCTTCTTTCACACCATCAAAGATCATTCTACTTTCACACCAGGAAAACCAAAAAAAATCTGTTTGCTAACACTCACTGACTTATAGACAGAATATAGGATCTCGTATGGAGTTGTACTGCTGTAAACTCACTGCTGCACTATTGTCTTGTTGTCATTGTTTATTGAAAAATATGAAATAAAACTTTGTCATTTTGTGTGTTATACCAATATTATGAACATCTTACCTTTTTGTGATAAATACTGGAAATCCCTTTTTCTAAATCAGGCAATTTACACAGAGAGCCACGGATCTGGCTGAGAACACTGCTATCAGATGAAAGGATCTCAGACACCGCATCAAGCCGAGTATTAATTTCACTAGGAGAAAAGAATATTATGCAATTACTGAAAATACAATAACATGGGTCCTGCAAATTAAACCACTTCCACACTAATGTGTGAAAACGGCCATATGCAACACATGGCGTTGCGGTACAAGTTGCATATGTTCCTATTCCTTTCAAAGGGCAATACGTCTATCCATTCTGATGGGCGAATTGCCCTCCGTACCGTACATCTCCTTCTCAGGTGCCAGGCAAGTACACGTCAGTGTGAAAGTAGCCTAAATCTTAAAGGAAATCTACCATCGGGAACCTACTTCTGAAGTTGTTCTCCCTCCCTGCAGCATCTCCAAAATGTTTTAGAAAAATCCTGTAGTCGGCCTTTGCTACAATAAACTTTTTTACACTTTTTTTTTTTACAAATTCATTGCAGGGGCTACTGGGGCGTGGAGTAGTCTCTGAGAGCTCCAGGGGCAAAGGTATGAACACTGCATCAATGAAGAATACCTACAGTGAGGCATGTATCTCAATCACCAGTCTCCACTTTACTCACAGACAGGTACAGAGGTATGGCTATTCTCACCATCTTATACCACTAACAAATATCCACCAATGAAATACACATTGACAATGAAAAATGAAACCTATTATACACACACACAAATACACACAGTGTACATATTGTATCCCCCTATAAATGCATATTATTTAATTGGTGACGGGATATTCGTTACATGGCGAGCATAGCCATACTTATACTTACCTGTCCGATGCGACGCGTAGAGGGGAGACCGAGGATCAGGGCAACTATAGGTTTTTATCATTGATGCTTGAATCAATACGTTTTCCCAGTTTTTGGTGGCAAAATGAGGTGCCTCCCCCTAAACTTGGATCAGCTTAAAATCCAGTACATACAGCATGTTGTTCTTGTTATAAAATGTAATAAAATAAAATTCACACACTGTATATACATAACAATTCATGTCTCCAACAAATCCTACCATTCTCCCAATCGCATATGCTTCTTGAGAGCGTCATTTAACTGAAACACAACTGTCTGTCCAATTCTTTTTAAATAATCCTCAAAATGAAAAAGTCATCCAACACAATGTGACCTGATCTTTGTATCCTGTTCTAGGCAAGGTGATAAATTATTCCTCCAAGCATTCAACTTCTATTTATGGTGTAATTACAGAGATTACTAATCAGCGGAGCGTGTGAGGTAAGAAAAAAAAACTAAATACACACAAATGGAATAACTACAGAAAATTACATTATTTTATAGTATTATTGCCTACAGATTTTCAGCCTGAACTGAACCTAATCATCTGATACAGTCATTGGCACCCAATTTATGAACTGTCTTACCAATCTGGCCATACATAAAGGTGCAATCTCGAGGGTGCGTTCACGCGTAGGGTCATCACACGTTTTCAGACACATCACAAAAGGAGATTTACCCAATTACATTGCTGTTAACATTGCGTTCACAAAAGCATACATTAACGCAATGTAAAGGCGTGTGTTAACATACATTAACAAATCTTAACATCCGTCACAGGAGAGGAATAGGTGAGGTCTCGGTTGAACTTCACCGATATACCTGTCCTGTTACATGCAGCTGTGATAAAAAAAAAAACTATATATATATATAAATAAATAATCACCTTGAATCAACAAATGGTTGAGTCACCCATTGTCTGAGCTTCCTTTTTCCAAAGGGAGTTTTTGTGTGATCCAGAACCCATATCAAGCTGCCCTTTGTTTTCTGATCAGTCTGAAATTTTGGTTGAAAAAAAAAAAATTAAAAAAAAAAAAAATCAGCAAAAAAAAATTTATTTAAAATCAATAAATTAGAACTACAGTATGTACATCTGCGCCTTTCTGTTTTTGCTCCTCTTTTTAAAAAACCATGACTTCATAAGGGCATGTTTTCTGCGTACCAAATTCTACTTTCTAGTGGTGGGATTTTATTTTTAGTGCTGCGTATTGGGAAGTGGGGAAAAATTCCAAATGAAAAAAGCTTTTGCGCCATTTTTTGTGGGTTCTGTAATTAACTGTGCTCTCCACATGACAAACCCCCTTTATTCTTTGGGTCTGCGCGATTACAGGGATACCAAATTTCCATAAGTTTTAAAAAAAGTAAAACCTTTTTGAAAAAAAAAATTGAGTGAGGTTTAATTTTTTTTTTTAAAGCATCTGATGAAGTTTAATTGATTATTTGTGAAATCTTTTGATCAATTTTTAGGAATTACAAAAACTCTTCCCACACAAGGACAGAGCTCACAGCCTGGTGAGCTGACTTCAATGGGGGAGGGAGGAGATGTACAGAAGCACAAAGGTGGGGGCTGAGAGCTGAGGAGTGAGTGTGCAGCACAGACAACAAATGTATTTTTTTTTTAAATGCAGCCAAACCAAAGCAATGTTGAAAGGTGAGGAAGTATTCCAGCACTCGCAAAATCTTCTAAAATCATAGCATTTTATTCTTCACATTAAAAACGTGCAGCCATATCTTGTGTGACCACCGATACACGATCTACGCGTTTCGGACTAAATTGTTAAGTCCTTAGTCATGATCTACGTGAGACCACCAAACACACTTCTTAAAAGGAACATGGTCAGGTGAAACGGCGCACGAGTAATTAACACATGCGCATAGAATTCCAACAGAGAAACAGAATAGCATATGACAATCAATGTACAGAGGAGTTGAAACATCTACTCATGTATGATTTTGTAAGCTAGACAGACAAAAATTACATATGTATGACGGTAATAGATATATATTAAACTTGAAAGATTACACATATTAACGTGACCATAGAAATCTCAAACCGCATAGATTAGATGCCTGTTCACACTACATGATTGTGAGGGAATGAACAACACAAAAGAAAAAAGAATGATGACCTAATACAGATACATAGTATCCGCTTTATTATTTAAACCCAATGGTACCCTCGTATTCAGATTAAGGATCCAGAACATTTCGCGACTGCGTAATTTTTGTATTCTATTGCCTCCTCTGACCCTTTCAATACCTGTGACTACCAGAGAAGAAAAATCTCCTTTATGTATGTTATAAAAATGTTTTGACAAATTGGATATGTTCTTATCTGTGTGTTTGGATCCATCTGTTATGTGTTCGGCTAGTCTTCTTTTGAGAGGGCGTACAGTGCTGCCAATGTATTGTACATTGCATATAGTGCAGCAAGCTTGATAGACAACAAACTTCGTGTTGCAGTTTATAAACGATTTTATGCAATCCTGGGACTCAGAACAGGATTCTATCAGGGTGCAAGGGAAGTTAAAACACACAATTATATTGCAATGCAAATGCACAATAAAGGCAGACACACATCTTTGCACTGCAGCTGTAATGGACTTCTGCAACCTGTCTTTAGTGAATATGAAGTCCATGGTGACAGGTTCCCCTTTAACATACACTGTACATGTCTTTGTCAGTGGTCAAACTTACAGAGATCAAATAATTATTTCCTTCATTGTATTTCAGACTATTGTATTAGAAAAATCTGTACGAATTGAAGATATAACTTGCTGAGGTTTGAGATGTCCAACCTAGTTCCCGATGCGCTCTGCCCAAGTATGCTCATCGGCATATCAGTCACGATCAGACACTTACCTGATTTTGTAAGATTTCCAGGTTTCTTAGCGTCGTCCCATTCAAATTAAAGCACTCCACTGCGCTGGACATCGGCATGAAGTGGCTAGAAACCAATAAAAACAACAAAAGTTGTTTTTGTTGATACAACTTTGGAGTACATGGAACTTACAAAAATTACATTTCCTCAATCTTGGTATATTCTGCCATGTACGATAAATAAGGTCTATATTATTACGGAGAAAACAAGTATAGATTGTTTGATAAAGTATTTTCTGTGTCACCAAATTCCAAAACCCATAGGGGCTCATCAGCGGACCGCATTTTCGGCAGGTTTCCCGACGATTTCCGTGTTGTGCCGCATTTAGCAGGTGTTTTTGGCGCATGCGATCGGATTTAGGCGCAATTGCGCCGACTTTCATGTAACGCAAATCGGGGGCGTGGCCGTTGGACTACGCGCAGGATTTAAAATTCTAATTGTGTTGCAAGACACGCACTTACAAGCACCGGGAAGAAGATGGTGAACTCCGGCGGACCTCAGCAGGGAAGCGACAGATGCAGGATCTTGGGCGCACGATGTTGGTGAATCGCACTGGACTTAATCTTCGTCGGACCGTCCGCGACAGTACCGGGTAAGTAAATGTGCCCCATAATAATTCGATTGTTGTGTCGAAATGACAGGGTTTGTTTTTGTTGGATTTGGTTGCATTTTACTTGGTAGATTTTGAGCCTTGATACTGGAAATGCGTAGGATGTTGCCAAGTGAATATTGCTTTAAAGTCTGTATGAGATAAAGTGTAACCTAGTGGGTTACTTATGGAAACTGCTTATTTAGAATAATATAATTTAAAAAATAGGAAAATGTTTATTTATACTTGGCTTTATATAATAAAATCAGATCGAAGTCCCAGGGAGTTCTGCCCACTGCGTCTTGTGCTACGCTTTACTAACCAGGTAAAAGGATCAACTTGTCTGGACGCAGAGCTTATCGGTCTTCTGCTCCAGTAATGACTGGTTTATGCGAGAAGCCGTAGTGGTTCTTATACCTTATTTCTAGCTGGGCTTTCAGAACTGGGATCCGTAAATGAGTATTCATTGCAGTACTAAGCATACAGAAAGATGACTAGAAGTGTAGGCAAAGGGTGTAAGGGAAGGTGGGAGCTTAGCATGGGGAGGGGTGTCAACCCGGACCAAAACCAGACATACAATAAATAGAACATGGGGGAAGTCAGCACTGACCACTTGTCTTACAACCCATCTTACAATACAGAGTATTCACACAAAAATAGGCATTACAAACGATTATATGGGCTGTCACTCAAGCACTGGGAGGCGTGGTTGTGGAGGAGTCATGAATAAGAGAGACTGCAGCTTCAGGGAAGACGCTGATGGGACTCACCTCAGGTCATGTGCATACAGCTTTAGGAACTGAATGTTTCAGTTTACAGGCATGGAGAGGGACAATATGAGGCAATGCTTTCTAAAGGCAGTTTCTGAAAATATATTTAATTTTTGAGGGGTTAATTTAATTCCCTTTAGATAATGGGGCAAATTTACTTACATGTCGCGATCCCCGAATTCGGACGGTCTGACGAAGATGAAGTCCAGCGTGATTCACGTAGCTCGTGTGTTCCTGCATCCGTCGCTTCCCCGGTCAGGTCCACAGGAGTTCACCTTCTTTCCGATGCTTGTAAGTGCGTTTCTTCCGACACAATTTGAAATGTTAAATCCCGCGTGTAGTCCGAATCCGTTGGGTTGTCCGACGGCCCGCTTCCCCGATTTGTGTTGCGTGCAAAACAGCGCGGATGCGCCAAAATCCGATCGCATGCGCCAAAAACCCCTGTTAAATGCAACGCAAATCGGAAATGCGCTCCGCGGACCCTTTGTAAATGGGCCCCAATGTGTTCTAATACAAATCTGGGCCATTATTCTTTGGAGCAGGGATAGGGATATACATATTATATAGAGAGAGAGAGAGATTTTTTTTAAAGAAACTTTTCAATAAACAATTGGTCCATATGTCATAATTTATGGTGCAATAGAGGGGTTTTCAATTTTCTCATTTACCTATATCAGACATGGACCACTATAAATTAGCACCCGCCACTGTGTTTAAGCACACTGCAGTATCTAAAAGGTTAAAAGTCTAGAAGTGAAGATAAATCCAATTTTGGCTTTTAAAGTAGGATGTCAAGCGCCCATGAGAAAGCAGGTTTTTTTCAGGGCCCTCGACAGGGCTTTATACAGTAACACACAGCCCCGGCATATGGAGCTATACACGTCTCTCTCTGTGCCCTGTCCATGAAACCTAATGAATGGAACAAATAGTCACCATGTTGCTCTGTAAAT